>NW_011353632.1:54793-65317 GCF_000735185.1 Notothenia coriiceps | reverse complement strand
GGCCTAACGAGGCCTAGCCATACCGTACTAAGCCGAGCCAGGCCCTGCAGTGGAAAAACGCCATAACATTTAGTCTGGTTAACTAGGCCTTTACTTAAGTTAAAGTTGGTAGGTAGCTGCGTTAAGCTTTAAAAATGACTTTTTCTCATGATTTAATGAGTGATATCTGCTTTGTTTGCATGCAGGTGAAACAATACACATTGCTGCCAAAGGTTTCAAACTTTTCTTCTGATCAACAGGTGGCTGCAAGGTGCAAAGAGACATCATTGCTAATGTTTCAACAGCTTTGACAGCTGGTGAGTAGCACTGAGTGTAAACTGAAAATGTGTTTGTTGACAAGATAACTTCACAGGCTCTCATTTAATCTCTAGTACATGAATCATTTGGATTCAGCCATGACAAGCAATGTGAAGTAGGCTGTAGGTTGTTTATCATGCTGTTGGTACACGTGTGCGTTTGTTTACACGCCACACAATGCCATCAATGTTTTACATAATTATGTCTTGAAGGAAGTAGAAGTATGACTGTAGTTTTTACATATCTAACAACTGCCAGGAAGTCAGGGTGTGGTTTCTCAGCTACTGTCTAATTAATCATTACAACATAATCTCTGTTTACACTGTGAGCCTGAGGCTTTTTACCATTTTCATAAATCATTACTGATGTTTTAATGTTTAACTGCTGGAAGTCAAAGCAGATTTACATATTAGGGAATAAAAGGGTCTAACCCTCCCAGACAGGATTACATACGACAACATTAACATACCGTATGTATAGGACATGATCAATTAATAGGACAAATCATGAAAAACAGTGAGTTATCCTTTTATACACTATTATTGTATGATTGAAAGGCTATAATAAGAGTAATTGTTTCTTATCATCCAACAATTAGGTGGGATTATCACACATAATTATATTCTGATCCTGGTCATTTAACAGGCAATATTTAACTTGGGATCTTTGGACATCATTATATATGGAGAACATATATCTGGTCAAAGGACATACTGTACATCTTGTGTATTTTTGCAAACAGAGTAACTTTACACTTGCATATTTTGAATATAGTTGGCACGACATTGCATTCATACAAGATATTTTAAGGCACATACAGGGCTAGTATTTGTGGGGAGAGCTTCTCATGCTGGTCAATTCTGGCACGATATCTACTATTAAGTTCACATCACATGAGAGGGGAGAGGCATTACTTTGACAAGCTGGACCTAGGAGATAAAGTATGATACCACAGGATATGAGACCTGGGTGCAATAAATAAAGTCAGGGTCTGTTCTTCCACAGGAAATGAGCGTCTGTACAAATGTCTCTTGCGAATTAAATCCGCCTCACATATGCAGCTGTCAAAGTTTAAGGCTAGTCACCATTTGTATAACTTCTTATTAGACAGCTGAGAGAATGAACAACAAGAAATTAACAGTTTAAATAAAGTCTCGATTCAGATTTAGACACCAAACACTTTTGAGATTGCTCTAAATTCATGTCTGTTTTAGAGCCAGTGTCTTTAAGTTTAGGAAACACTAGTAACATATTCAATTTTAGTAGAAACTGTAATAAACAGAGGTGGGAAAAGTACTCAGATGTTGTACTTAAGGAAAAGTAGAACCACCAGAGCGCAGGAATACTCTGTTACAAGCACATTGTCCCATTTCAGAATTATAAGCAGTAAATGTTTTGTTTATAATTATTGATGCATCCAAGTATCTTATACAAATAATTAAAGGTGGAGCTAATTCATTTGGGTAGTTTGTGAATTTTCCTCCAGGTGTAACTAAAGATTATATGTCACAACATTAATCCAAATCTGCACAGTAGCCTAAATATATATATATAAAATAAACACGTGTGTATAGGTTACTTCTCACTTGCAGCATTCTCTTGCACTATTTTATTTCGTATCTGTTTCTTTTTGCACCATTTTTTATGTGTATGTCTTATATATATATCCATGTTGCATTGTTGAAGGATGTCAATAACTACACTGTAGCTACTGTGCTTATGACCATAAAACCTATGGATCTTTGAAATGCAATGGAGTAAAAGTACACTTTTTTACCTCTGCATTGTAGTGGGGTAGAAGTACAAGTAACAACAAATACTCAAGTACAGTAAAAGTACAGTACTTCAGTCAATGTACTTAGTTACTACTCACCACTGGTAATAAATGATAACGTAATGAGTAACCCATTGTTTACTGCAGTTTAATAGGGTGTAATACGGCTGTAATTAACTCAGCAAGGCTGTTGGTTAAAGCTTTCTATATTAAAATAGCTTTTCTGAACTTCACATGTGTTGTTTTTCTTTACACTTGCTACATTATCTAGCTGGCTTTGTTGTAGTAGCTCGGCAACCTTATCAGTGATAGCAATATATGGGGTATAATTTAGCAAGCAGTCTCCTAATCATAAACACATGCTAGCACAAGGTTACATGGAGAGTACCTCTGAGGTTAACTTAACTCCTAAACAACTATAACCCTTCCTTCGCTACTCACCGTAACGTTATGTCAAACTAATCAACGCTGGCTAATTAGCTAAAGGTATCATAATAACCGTTGGGTTAGCTAACTAGCTAGCTTACTATCGTTAGCTCTGTGGCTAGCTAGCGTTAGCACTTTCCTTTCATCTCCTCCTCCCCAGTCCAGAAATTAGGTTATAATCTCTAATTTCTGAATGTACAGTAATACAAAACTACGCGTTTAATGAAAGCAAGCAATGTAACTTGTCATGAATATTAAAAGGGATAGCGAAATCTCACCTTAATTAGCGATTAAATAGCCTTGTTGCTGCTGTCAATCCCGGAATAGGTTTATTCCCCCGTTTTAATCCATCAGAAACACTCGCAATTCTCATCCACAATGTCCTCTAAAACGTCGTAATCCGGAACATCACACTGTGGACTTCGATGACACGTTTTAAAGTCTACTATATATGTATTCAATCTAAGTTTATGTCTGTTTTTCCCTTTAACAGAGCAGGGTGTCCCTTTCCCCTTTCTTTGTTCTGTAATCTAGTAAAATTGAAACTCATTCGCCTCCTGCTAATCCAAGCCCAACTCAACAACAGCATCTATTGGCTGCAATTTACATACAGGATTAGCGAACCTCTGGAAATACCCTCGGGAACAACATTTACATGGAGAGGGAATATATTGTTTTTTATTTTATTAGTGTGACTGATTAAATCCCTGTCTGCCATTTGGCTGCAACTTCACACACTGTCAGTTTTGGTTTACAAAAAAAAAATCCTTTCAGACTGCATGAAAGTGGTTTGACATGATAGTATGCAAATTATGTTTAAGGATTAGTCCAAAGTGGATACAGCATTGATCTTCTGGTAATTACTGTAATACCATAGGTCTTGTGCCTAAAATAGCTTTTCAATTTAATATAGGGGAAAGTTCATATCCTAGTGAAAGGGGAATAAAAGTGATCTTATAATAAATGCAGTCAGATTTATATAAAACCTAATCATATAATCCACTATATCACTATAATATGGTTATTTCTGGTTGCATTGATACATCCCTAAACTGCTATGAAATAATTAGTTAAACCAAGAGCAAAAAATTGATTTGTGCCTGTGCTTTTTTGTATTGCTGAGCCAAAAAAGGGATCACTTATTTATTCAAATGTCACCAGCATAACCCATTTGCCCTTTAGCAAAAAAACTGGGACGTTTGGAAGACCTGACATTTGCCAAAGCCGACAAGTAAAAGTGATATGTGTGGAGGTTATAAATCCAGAAATTGTAAATAAACATGCAATGTCTGCATGTCAGGAGGCTAAGCCCATCTTTCCACACATTTCAGTTATTGCAGACTATTCTCATCAAGTCATTTTAATACCAAATATTTGCCTGAGACGAGAGATTTCTAACATGATTTATTGTGTCTTCTGTGTGTTTTGCTTAGGAATGGAGAAATGGTTACTGGCAGAATTTCCCAAACCACCAACTTCTTAGTGGTATTCTGTGTGAATCTGTAGAAATATACTATGTTTTGCCCTTAAAAACAGACGGTAGTATGAAAGAGTGTGAAATAAAACACCACCAGCCTTTGCCCACATTGTTAATATTTAATGACTCAATCTCCAAAACCATTGCAGCAATAATCCAAAGGGTATAACCCTCCAGCATAAAAGGCCATGTACAATATCCAATGGAAAATGTAAGTTTTATCGTCGCCGACCAGCGTCTGCCCTTCATGTTTTGCTCAGGATTAATGTCTCCTGTACAGCAACAGTTCCCTCAGACCAATACAAACAGGATCTCAGAGTGAATTTATGGATAAAACAATATTTGGAAGACTTACAGTATAAATTATAAACGTGTCGATAACATTATTCGCAAATAAAATCCAGATGTTCTTAACCTGGGGAATGATGAGAGTAACATGTTACACATTGTTTGGGTTTTAGCTCCTGTGGAAGCCCTTCAGTAGCCCTACTTAACAAAAGGTCAGTCAAGTAATCCAATACATTTAGATACAGCATCAAATAAGACTGCTTTGTTACATATTTACATATAAGTTAATACTCGTGTATGGATGGAGTCTGTACTGATACGCAGGGACGTCCCTGGCCAACATGAGGCCCCACGCAAAGTTGTTTGATGAGGCCCTCTGTTTTGCGAGCGTCGACGGGAGGGGGGCAAAATGAGGGCCCCTCCCCAAGATGAGGCCCCCTCCGCAAGGTGAGGCCCCACGCAGTCTGCATGATCGGCCTTTAGGGAGGGACGGCCCTGCTGATACGTACAAAAAAAGCTGATACTGCCAAGATGTGTTTTGATATAAGAGAACATAAAAGTCTTGAATAATTAACTGTAATCACTTAGGCATTCGTTAACATAAATCAGAAATACATTTAGGAGAAGCCCTGTCAAGAAGTCCTTTGCACATTGCGAAAAAAATACTATTTCATAGGAATATTGGTCCAAAAGCCACTTTACCCGACACCTGAAGAGAGATTTGTGGTTGAAATAATCTCTTTCAGTCCTGTTTACAGATAACTTGAGAGTGCACATTGGTGATTTAAATGACAGTTGTCAGTGTCACAATGCATGTCAAAGTCCTCAGTTGGGATTATTTACTTTTTTGGTTTGGATATCAACGTTTAAAAAGCGTTTAAAATCCGATTCCAGGGTAAACTCGGCTGAACTGTAACACGTTAAAAGGAACAATACACTTTCTGCTGTCTGAAGTAAACATGAAGGCCACAGATGTCAGAATGTACTGTTTGATTTGAACTTGATGTGTAGGGAATGCCAGAGGACAAAAAGAACAATTGCTAAATGTTTAATTGTATTTTTATGTGAAGCAATGGCTGCTTCTTCTGTACGGAGAACATTTTGTTTTAACTACATCTATCAGCGCTTCTTCACAAAGACAAAGAAGCTTGACAAACGTTGAGTGTGACGTAAAGGAATGGATCAATTACTCGATTTAAGTTGCATTGCAAAACATCAGACCTGTACCTGATATATGAACACATATGAATCAGATTTTCCTTTAATGTTTTCTTTTAGAAGTGGCCGTTATATAAGCGTGATAATGCACTCAAAGGCTGCCAGAGGGAATAATAACACTCTCTCTCTCTTTCTTATATCAAGACACCATGTTGTGCTTGATGGCTTACTTTAAAAGACCCAGATCTAGACGTGGACCATTTTCAGAGTATACGATTTTCATTCAAGACACTTTGGGAGAACTGTAACTCGCTCCTACAGTACAGGGTTTTGCAAGCTTTTTGTAAATTACATAAAATGGGGCGAAGCCTGCGAGCTAGTTCAGGAAGTCAACTGGAGCACCATGATACATTAACACGTGACGCGCCTCGTCCCTCTTACAACCAACCAAACACATTCTCCTAAACATGCCGCTCTATTTAAGCTGCCAGGTCTTCCTGCCTCCGCCTCGCTATTGCTACTTTCATGTTCACTTGCTACTGCTACGTTCATGTTCATGTTCCTGCTGCTGTGTTTCATGTTGCTGCTGCTCGCCTTCCCCACCACCACCCCAGCTTCCATCCCAGCCTCCATCCCAGCTTCCACCCCAGCTTCCACCCCAGCTTCCACCCCAGCTTCCACCCCAGCTTCCACCCCAGCTTCCACCCCAGCTTCCACCCCTGCTTCCACCCCTGCTTCCACCTGTAGGCTCGNCGATCATAGACAAAGCTGTTAACTGTGTTTAACTCGTGTGGTCCGTATTTAGTGTAGTGTTGTTGTGATTAGATACGTAATTCTAAGCTACTCTAGACACATCTAATCACAACAACACTACACTAAATACGGACCACACGAGTTAAACACAGTTAACAGCTTTGTCTATGATCGAAGAGCAAGTAGCGAGAGGCGTCTGTTCACACATCAGAGCCTCCCGACTGATAGTTGTCCACAGGCTTTGTAGTCGTCTCCCGAAGGTGTGCGCTGGATGTGCGCTGGGATTGGAGTGTGTCGGGCCCAGCATGCTCCAATCACATCTTCGGAGGTGGGCCAGGAGGTGAGCAGCCAAGGACATCAGGGCAACCGCACATCTCATTTACAGAAAACACAGTCGAAGCAGAGTTAACAGGGCCGGGGAGGCGGCGGCCGTAACATCCCCTCCCTTAAGACAAAAACCCACAGGTTTTGTGAAACCACACTAACAGTACACATATGCAACACAACAACAAAGGTACCTAACAAACACAATACACATCACTAAAGCCTGGACAGAGCATCTGCAAACACATTCTCTGAGCCCTTTTTATGAGGGATGTCTAATATGGTAGTCCCGCACGATCAGGGCCCATCGCATGAGACGCTGAGTGTGATTGTACATGCAAGACCAGAATACGAAGTAATTGTGATAAATAAACACAACAACTGGCCAAGAGCTGGATCCAACATAAATCTCAAAATGCTGTAGAGCTAACAACAAGGCAAGGACCACTAGCTGATAAACTAGCAGGCGCTCTCGGGTTACCGGGAGAGTCGGACTGTTGGGAGGCTTGTCTGAGACATCAGGGCAACCGCACATCTCATTTGCAGAAAACACAGTCGAAGCAGAGTTCACGGGACCGGGGAGGCGGCGGCCGTAACCCTGTACTTCTACTTGAGGAAAGGATGTGTGTGATTTCTTTCATCTCTGAGTATTTCACATAAGTGGTTACACTGACCTCTGCCATGTTTGTGAAGTTTAATCATCTAATGGTAAAAGCTGGTCCTCTGATAAAAGAGTGTCATAAATAGTGCAAATCTGAATGTAACTTATCTATGCCGAGTGCGTTATTACAAGCAACATATTTTATTAATTGTAAAGTATAAAGAGTTTTGTCTGATGTAATGCACAACAGTGGAACACAATAACAGCACCAATTTGTTACATTGGCCAAGGAGGACGTTCACAAAAAATCATCTAGCTTAATTCACAAGGAGGTCAAAGATACACAGATACATTGAATCGTCCGTCAGTGGCTCAGTCAGTGGGGGCTTAGACTGGGAGCTGTAGGGTCGCCGGTTCAAGTCCCCGACCAGACCTAAAATTTGGAGTGTGGACTGCTACTTGGAGAGGTCCCAGTTCACCTCCTGCCCTGCCGTGGTGCCCTTGAGCAAGGCACCAGACATCCCCCTTCCCCCCTCACTCCCATTGCTCCCCGGGCGCTGTACAATAGCTGCCCACTGCTCCTGGTGCTAGACTCCTGGTACTAGGATGGGTTAAAAGCAGAGAACACATTTCACTGTGTGCTCTGCATGTGAGACCATTAAAGAGGGGTTCATCCCTCCCTATTCTATTCTACATTAAAGTTGTTTTACTTTTGTTAACATTTGTAAGATTAGACATTTCTGCTGCATTCATGTGGTGTTGAAATAATTGGAAAACTGATTTTCCAACGCAGAATTCCTTTGAACGGCACCTGTAGTTGGAACAATAACTCTCGAACTGATAATAAGGTGTGGTTTAAATGTTAAATGAAACCCGCGTTGTTACAAGTTTCTGAATACACTGAAGTTGGGATAATTACTTCACAATTAGGGAGATGTGACAACCCAAGGAGCATGTGAATGCCTCTTTGGCCTCGACGGCATTATGGATTTTGTTTGTCATTTTGCGTGCTGTTTTTTTGTATGTCATTTCAGTCATTTTCAGTGTTTTTTCTCTCTTTTGTGTGACAGCTTTTCAGCCACATCGTGGACTGCATCGCCGACTTTCTGGAATACATGGGCATGAGTGGAGCATCCTTACCTCTGGGATTTACATTCTCCTTCCCCTGTTATCAGACAAAAATAGATCAGGTAACGTTTTGATTAATATTCATTATAAGTGTAAGGCTGCCTCTCATGCATATGAAAACAAATTGAATTAAATGTGCACATTTTCAAGTACATTTAGTTGGCATTATCAATATCTGTTTGCTCCCAGGTCTTTCATTTTAATTATAACAGCATGAGTGCAGAGAAAAGGATATTTATTTTTAGGGCAAAGGAATAAATCTACATATTTTTTACATCGTAATAAGGCACAAGGGGGTTTAATTTAATTGTTTGTATTACTGTCTTTTACCCCCTTGGTGATTATATCCACATAATTATAATTACATTTAAAAATGTTATTGAGCAGATATTTTAGGAACGCGCCAATAGAATATTGATATTGAGGTATCTGGTTAAAGCTCTTGTGATATTTTATATACTTTATATCGCCCAGCCCGTCTTCTTTTTGCTTGTATTATTGGCCTAAGCAAAACAACAGTGCTGTTCTCAGTGAACTATAGGCGTTATTGTTCAGCTGAAGACGACAATAAGAAGCTCTGCCTGCATCATGCACTTAAACATGAAGCACCCCCTCTTACATGTCTAATGTCTAAAATAAGACTCGGATGTGGTTTCATACAAGAAATATATACGGGCAGATTTTGTAAGTGCAGGCTGCTTTGAGTTTCATGGTCGAAAACATCAAGAGACATTTATTAAAGGTCACCTATTATGGAAAATCCATATGTTCATGTCTTTTATACATGTGTTAAGAGATGCTGAAAGTTTCAGGAAAAAAGATTCTCTCTCTTTTTTTCCTGATCCATTTTAGTTGAACTCAAACTAATGCTTTTGGAGGAGCATTAGACCATAAACCCGAGAGGGATAAATGTGCTTCTTGGTAATTCATCGACCATGTTTCTCAACTATGTTTTTAGAAATTAGTCCTTTTTTAGGGAGTGAAACAAAAATTCTGTTGCATTTAAAAACTTAATTTTTTAATAGTACAGCTGAAGAAACTGTTGCTAACTGTAATGAACTCACTTTGCGAGGGTTGAGCAGAAACAAAGACCTCGGGTATGTTCAGGTGTTTTTATCCAGTAGCAGTGATTTAATATGGCGATAATGATATATAGCACGATGGAGTAACTGTTCTTTAAATAAACAGTGTACTTTATCACTTTAGATTATTTTCTTGGGTGGGCATCCATATGGGCATGAATTCTCTTTATTTGATAAGAATATTCTTCGACTGTTGCCGGGCAGAATAAACGTGAAAGATGAACAGGTTTCCCTCAGATAAAAGAAAAATTTACTGAGATATAGTTTTTTTCCGAGTCATTGTGTCGATCCGTATAGTTTAGTCTGTGTCTTTTTTAGTTTTACTAGTACTGATAAGTACTTTGACTCTGACGTCCGCCGTGGTTCAGATTCCGCTATGGATGCAGACAATAGCACATTTTGAACAACCCTTTTTCCCTTGAATAAGTTTTGATAGAGGGCGCCAAATCCTCCCCCAAATTGAGCACAGTGTGTGTTTACAAGCAGGGGGTGCTCCATAGCTAATATCTCCACTTTGGAGTGGAGTTGGGGGACAAACGACACATCAAATCTTATTTACAAATCGAGTCGAAGCTAACAAGCATAGTCTTGACTGCCTAGCATGCGGGAAAATGGGCGTGTTGAGAGAAACACCTTAACGGGAGGTTTAAGTGGTTGGGGTAAGGGGTTGGGGGCACTGGTAGTGTAGTTTAAAATGTGAATATCTGGCGCTATGAGGTGGGCATGGATACAGGACCTGCTCTGGGTGATAGCTTGGGCTCCGGCCTACATGTGTGTGACATTTGGGCTACAGTGCTGTTCTCAGTGAACTATAGGCGTTATTGTTCAGCTGAAGACGACAATAAGAAGCTCTGCCTGCATCATGCACTTAAACATGAAGCACCCCCTCTTACATGTCTAATGTCTACATTAAGACTCGGATATGGTTTCATACAAGAAATATATACGGGCGGCTTTTGTAAGTGCAGGCTGCTTTGGGTCGAAAACATCAAGCAGAGCTGAAAGGCAGCCCTCCAAAAGAGACATTTATTAAAGGTCCCCTGTTATTGAAAATCCACCTGTTCATGTCTTTTATACATGCACATGTGTCCCCTCTGTGTTAAGAGATGCTGAGAGTTTCAGGAAAAAAGATTCTCTCACTTTTTGTCCTGATCCATTTTATTTGAACTCAAACTAAAATGACAAAAATGGCATAAAAACACATTTTATTTTAATA
>NW_011353632.1:54244-54763 GCF_000735185.1 Notothenia coriiceps | reverse complement strand
TCTATAGTATATGGCTTCTATTTTCCTCTTATTCCTCCCTTCTTTGCTCCCTTGTATACCCTCGACAACATTCTGTGTCGAGGTGAGAAGCAAGTATTTAGAAGATCACAGGTGTAAGTAAACATTACCACTACACCAAATGACACTGGGCAGACGCCGCCTGTCGTAGAAAATCATTGCACTCCTGTGAACCAGGAAGTGTCGCGACGTCACTCTTGGAAAACAGGTGAAGTCTTCTAAGGGACCTCCTTTTCCTGTTTACTAACCAAACACACTCGTCCTCCTTAATAACGTAACTAAATTTACAACTGTACTAGATACCAGTTCATCTTTACAAGACAGACATTCTAGACCGTGGTGACAGTTATAAGAGTTGCACTAAACAAATAAAAGAAAGTAAAATTACATTCCTGACCATAAGTAAATTTTTTTTTATTCTTTTTTTAGATTCACCTAATTTCATGTGATGACAACTCAAGTTGGGAATCTCACCGTGAATCTTACTGACCGTTGACGTTA
>NW_011353632.1:45933-54199 GCF_000735185.1 Notothenia coriiceps | reverse complement strand
TCGTGTTGTACTTTGTGTGTCCATTTTGCCCTTCGTAAGGTTTGGCCTGCCGTCTGTCTGCAGACTTGTCAAAGCCTTAATTCATGCTTTTTACTAACCGGTATCAGTATGTTGTTACTTCGGCATCATTTTGAAACGTGTATTACAATTAAATCACGGTCAAATATGTTCATCTTGTTGTAGTTGCCAGCGATTCTCTCTCTAGTTTAGCATACTCAGCCCGACTCAGCCCGGTTGTTGGCCCGGAAAGAACCTTGATTTTGGAGAGCCAGAAAACTGTGAAATAGTACCCGCTAGCCGGAACTACGCCAAGTGGAAACGCAACCAAAAACGGGCCGGGCACGGCACGCTTAAACCGCGCTCCGTGCTGTAGTGGAAATGCGCCATTAGTGTGCAGAGAATTTGAATCCCAATAAACATCTTGAAATGCTCTAACGTCCTGAAGCCATGTACTGTATGGGCTATGGTGACCTTGTCTTTTACCACGATATCATGTTTTCGAGGGTATGCACTAACATGTATATTACAAACACATCGTGTCTGACTCTGAAGTTAAAGCGAGACACAAATGTTTGGCCATCAAAAACACAGATTTGACCATGTGACAAATGCCCCATTTACTATGAAAGCAGACTTCATGTGTAGTCATTTAACAAAAGAAGCATAGGAAGAGGTTCACTTCTTAATCATAGTAGAGAACTTATATGTAAAGTGTATCTTCTTCCTAAAAACTATAGCATAGAACAAAAACCTTGGTTAGCTGCTGGTGTAAATATAGACTTTTGGACTTGTTACGTCATTTCCCTGTTTCAGAACTCCAAAGACCCAGAGATCTGACATAGAGCTGTGATAGCGTTTCCTAAGTGGACATAGACCTTCATCTGGTCACCTTCACTGACTCCAGTAGGTATTGACATTTTTGGAGCCAAAGTAGCCCTCTGTCAGTAAACAGCTTTATCGCATTACAGACCCCTTTTTAGGTCCTCTGGTTTAATCCAGTTCCTGAGACAATTTAAATTCACTTAGAGGTTAGCTCCAAATGGCACTCCGGCAGAGTGCCCAGGATCTTAAGATGCAGGAAAAACCCTGCAAGATGCACACATCGTAAAAAGACATCGGTAGGAATGTTGAAAAGCCGAAGCAGCTTCTCGTTCATCTGTCTTTCTAATCATCTTTTTAGCAAACAAGTTTCACGTCAGTAGGTAGTAGACACCAGACAATCCATTAGACTATTAGTTGGCATGTCACTATCAACAACTGCAGGATTTGCTTCGACGAAAATTCGTTTTTCTTTAGTGTTGTGTTTCGAGTTGTTTTTGCATACTGAATAGTTTAATATTCACACAGAGCCACAGCAGGACCGTGACATTGTGCCTCCTCGACATGGCATTATTCTGAGCTGATGCTTATCCCCACCTTCCTCCTACTCCGCCTCGCTACTTCCTTTGCCTTTTAAATATGTGAGGGAAAGAGGCCATCTATTTTGAGGCCGCAATCATTTAGGAGGGAGGGGGCTAATGTTTGCTGTGGCCCCAGGGGAGGCACATTTAGATGGCCAATAGACTTGGCATGTTCAGACTGGTGCAGCTGAACCCACCACACCCACCCTCCCCTCCGTCTATCTCTCTCTGCCTCTCTGTCCTCTCTCTATTGAGTCAGTGGTGTGGGGCTGCCAGAGGCGAGTATAATGGTTCCCAGTGTCTGGAGAGATTAAAGGCCAGAGCCGCATTGTTCAAATGCCCCGAGATTAGTTTCCAAGGAGACGGGTTTCAGTTGCCATGAGAACATAGTGCCTGGCTTTAGCCGAGCAGTATTTTATATCTGTTTGCTTCTTAATATACATAGAGTGTCTTGTTATTTGTAGTTATATGTCATTATGTTCTTTGACAGGCAGTTTCAATGTATGATGTAGATAAACCTTGCCTTAAGTGGTCATGGAAACTTAAGGACTTATCTAGATAATCTAAAGTCAATATCTCTTTTTCTGGCGCCATCTGTCAGCGAGGGAAAAACAGGATGTAGGGGCTCATATGACATCATTCGAGTGCTCTAAGAAGCCCCAGATGATACACATAAGAGCATGAAACCATAGGTTGCTGAATACATATGGATTAGCAATGCTAGAAGTGTGGCTGTAGGGATGTTGGCCAGTCCATTGCTTGCCTTTGGTCGAGAATACCTGAGCAACTCTTGACTCTCCGTTGCACCAGCAGCTCAAAAGTCTTTACTTATCTAGTCAAATATCTGAACTACTACTGGAGGCATTGACATCAAGTTTTATAGCAAAGAAGGATAATAATAATAATACATTTATTTTGGGGGGCGTCTTTCATAACACCCAAGGACACCTTACAGGGCATAGGGGCAATATAGGGAACAATTAAAACAGTGGATTTAGTGAAGTATCAGCTGGGGTAAGACAAGACAAACAACAGGAAATTGACTACAAAAGGACACAGGGTACAGATTATAAAGAAAATGCCAGTTTGAACAGGATGAATCCCAAAGATTTAGTTGAACTCCTGATTTACCCTCTGGCGCCATCATGACATTCACATTTGTTGTTTTTAACGAGCTGTCACGACGTTTATTGGAAGGATTCTCAAATGATGTTCAGTAATTGCATTATCCCCCCAAATAGAACTTTGGTTATCTCCTCTTACTTTTTGGAGCGCCATCATCACGCCATAAGTGTCCAAAACTATAGTTTAGACCTAAAAAAACAATATATAAACCTATAACTAAAGGTCATGCATTACTAGTAACACCGATGGTTTAAAACGGTATACACTTCCTATGCTGTCTTGTATATTTATTACACAGCTAACAAACATATTTACCATCGGTCGATTGCAAATTTGAGTTGCAAATATTCACTCTGGATTTCATGAGATTTTTTGAGACAGAAAACCTCACCGATTGGTCTCTTACTAAATTACTTTTCTGTCCATATAACTGTAAAAATGTCAGTTTTTTTTTGTTCTTACTAGTTGATACCCTTATGCAAACGTGACATGCAAAACATCACCACGTTAACCATGTCATTAGGAGCTCCTGAGTAATGCAGAACAGAGCTGTTAGCTTGGCTGTAGAATCTGCCTGTTAGTAGATTAAATAATGATCCCTGAGATAATAAAAGCTTGATCCCTCACTTCCTTTATTCTTCTCCTAGTCTTGGATCGATGCCTTGAATACACGCTAATATTTGCTTAAAGTCAAACACAATGGAGTCAGAAGAAAGTACTTTGAATGCAGGTCACCTCTGAGTGTGTTTATGGATGCACGCTCACGTCCGTTTTTTTTCCTTCCATGTCACGTTGTGGCTGCCTGTCTAATCTGTGTGAATGTCCTCTCTGCAGAGGCATGGCTCAGATGAGGAAGCTGGCCTGTGATGGCATCAGGACCAACTCCCGGGGGGGCGACGCCACGGCCCCGCTGGTGTCCGCCCGACAGGAGATCCTCACCAGCCTGGTGTCCGCCCTCGACTCAGTGGTACGTCCCACGAGACGCCTCACACAACGACTTAAAAAACATACATACATAACACAGCCTGCTAAATGTTTCACTTTTCAAAATATCAAAGTATCACAGCAAACTACACCAGAGACAGGAAGGGAACATCACAGAGGGAGAGCATCATCCATGGACACAATGTCTTTTCTATTTGCAAATGAGTGAAAATCCACCCTGAAACATAATGCTTCTTGTTCTGGTTTTTTAATACTCTTTTTATTTTCATTTTTGTAAACATTCAGACATAACATACATAAACATACACCCGCATACGTACTCAAATGTGTGAAGAATAGTTACTGCACATATAACATACATCTCTCCATGGGTGACAATAATCTCACCTTCATCGTGTAGCAAGACATCTACGTATATCTCAGCTTACATACCAATTACTTAAATAAAAGCACAGAGAGAGAATTAATATGAATAATACATTATAATCTTAATGGCCTGAAGTGTGGCAAGAATGCTTCCTGTTTATATGAAGATGCATTGTTAATGTGCACAACAACCCTCAGTCATGTCACTCAAACGGGGATATTCACAGTTATCTCAATAATGGCAACCCACCTTGATATCGCTATCATTTTTATATATTAAATGATAGTTATTTTAGTAATGGTCTACATTGCTTCTTCATTTTTACAATGTCATGTTGAGGGCTCAGTTATCTCTAACTGACAGGATGATACTTCCTTTGTTATTCGTGGTTATCAAATTGAACTTTTGAACAGAGTTTCCCTTTAAATTGTATTGTGAATGTTGAAATGGTCCCGTATAAGAACACTTTTTTTTTTTAAAGAAGCAGCAAGATTGAATTACTGAGTCCTATTTTCTCCTTTAAGCCCCTGTCACACTGTCCCGAAATTGACACCCGATGGACACACGATTAAGGAAATGTTCAAATTCGGCTCTGATCGTAACAACATCGGGCCATTCGTGAGGGCATCTTAAGCCATCGTATGACCGCCGGTGGAGTTTCTCAGGCTCCGGCAGCAACTTCGGGAGCGGTGGCAAAATCTTTGGCTTAAGATTCCCTCACGAATGTCCCGATGTTGCTACGATCAGAGCTGAATTTGAACATTTCCTTTATCGTGTGTCCATCTGGTTGTTTTATTGCACAACAAAATCATGTAAACATATTATGTAAATAACCCAATTTGTGTTCTGTGAAACTAAAAAGGATATAATATATTATTTTGAAGGCGAGGAAGTTGTTGTTGCTATGGAAACAACATGACGGAGAAAACGTAATATCTTCTACATATAAAGACGGAGAAAGTAAAGAACAAAGTCTGAAAATATCAGTACAGTATCATAATACTTTAACATAATTGTTTGTGTTACTTTCGTTGCAGTTGTATGTCTTAAATGTAATGTAAATGTTGCCTTTGTGTGTGGTTCGGGGCCATCTTCGTGCGAAATTCACAATTCCATATTCATGTGTCCATCGGGTGTCAATTTCGGGACAGTGCGACAGGGGCTTTAGTGGGGTTGAATATTTGTTTCACAGATAGAGCATAATGTTGTATTGATAGCTAGGTAAAACAAAATGCATCTTTAAAAACGTATGAAGTGTTACATAGAGAAAAACAAACTTTTGATTGATATGAATATCTGCAAATACTCCAGGTGTCATTATTGGACTGGAAAAGTGGTGTCAAGCCATCCCTAGAATACCTTGTTCCATCCCAAGAGGAAACACAACGCAGCTCATCACTTTTCTTAATAGACTCTTGAGTGGAGCGCATGTCTTCCTCAGAGTTTATGGTAATGCCTTGAGAGTAACTGATGCCTCCTTGTTTTGCAGTGCATGGCGATGTCTAAACTCAACGCTGAGGTGGCGTGTGTCACCGTACACGAAGACAGCGTGATTGCAGTCGGCACGGAAAAGGGCCGAGTGTTCCTCAACTCCAGGAGGGAGATCCAAACAGACTTCTACAAGTTCTGCCGTGAGTTGAATGTTGAATGGAGCATTGATTAATTTCATTATACAGTACCTACAGCTGTTAGCCAGTTTCATACAAAGGCACTGATTGTTCCTGTAGGATTTGGAAGTTATGTCGTTGCACAATTGCAGATTCAGTCGAATGCTTCAATAACTTTAGCAGCTTGCAGATGTCAGATTATTTCCACAGAAAACTTAGTAGTTGCAGTTTCACACATTTTATCACATAAAAAGATATATCAACAAAACATATTGTCACATTGGATGAGACTTTTTAACTGCTCACAGTCATATGAAATGCTTATTAAGATTAAAATCTACTTTTTTACATTACTTTTTAAACAGTGAATTTGTCAGAGGCTTGTTTAGGAGGAGATTAAGGTGCTGTTTATACGGGAACGAAACGGGTTGTATCCGCTACTTTTCTCTTTCGTATAGCCCGTTCGTTCACACGAGGCCGTAACGGAAACGTGGAAACGGACCCCTAAAGCGATAACGGGTCCAAGGTGGATAGATCTGCGGACGTAACGCTCTGGGGGGCCAAACGGCTCTGTGTGTATGTCCTATACGATCATTTCCTGATAATGATGAAGCCATAGCCCCGCCTCTCCCCACCTCTGCTGCTCACTGCTGTAGCATGGTCAGTAGCTACTGCTACCGACCATGCTACAGATTTTAGTGCAAAATCTACAGCTCCTCTACCACAACCATCAGCAACAAGTGGACATGGAGAACTACATGTTGCTAAATCCACCGCGGAGAATAAACAGCATGGCAACCATGCTCGGGGGTCTTCTTCGCTGCTTTTGGTGTATTTTGTGGCGGAAGTACAGCGCCACTTACAGGCCTGACATATGTACTACAGCGTTTCCGGCGGGTCGAGCGGTCTCGTGTGAAGGGACAACTTTTTTGATATCGAATTCGGTTCGTTTGCGTTTCGTTTGCGTTCCCGTGTGAATGGGGTCTAAGTGCATTGTTGTAATTAGGAGGTTTAAAATCAAGTGGCCTCTCATTCACGCAAACACTCAGATATTCCAGAATACCTCTTACACAAATTGTAAGCCTTCATTTCCTTCAAACAAACGAGTATGCAAGTTTGTAAGCTGAGCTGTGTTTAAGAAAACAGCCTAAGCCCCACCTATTGACCTTGAGCACTAAAGTATAAAATCCCCTCATGTTCTCAGACTCCACAGCGTTTCCCTGCTATTAACACTCATTTGAGGGCAGGTTGATTTCATGAGGCTGGTTCTTCAAGGGGAATGAGTTTTAATGCCAGTTACAGGGAACAATGGCTCCACTTCATCTTGTTCAGTCAAGAAATATAACTGATATTTAGGGCCGAGTGGTCTGATGATGCGCCATGACCGCAGATAAAGATGAGGCTACACTAATATTATTAATTGATTCCCGTGGTGGTTATGTTTTTCAGATTGTTTGACTCAAAGATTTACAATAACTCCATCCTATTCTAAATCCAAACATCAACATTTATAGAAAATTAAAAGATTAAGTAATCTCCAAGATTACCAAGATGTTTTTATCTGATCAAAGATTCTGCTTCAATTTATGTTCGTTGGCTTTTAGACTTTCAAAACAAAATGTTCACTGCTGTCTAAAAGCGTTTTTCTCCTGCTTGTTTTACACAAAGCTAGGCATGTAATCAAACAGCACCATGATTAAAATATATATGTTTTGAAATTAAGGGTGACGCGGTGAGGAAATATAAAAGTACAGACATTAGAAACCTAATTTGAAAAAGTCAATAGAGTGTAGAAATATATAAGTATACATATTTAATCTATTTAAGTTGTGTACGTTATTGGCCCTTAACTAAAACACATGATGAGTATTTGAACAGAATGGTTCACCAATTGTTGAAGATACTTAAAGAGACCCTATTATGCTTTTTTTTGGATAACATGGAACTTTTAAAGTCAAAGCAATGACTCAGGTAGCGGCAAAAGTGAAGTTGCATTAACTATTTGTTAAACTAATACTGAAGGTCATCTGAACCAATAATCATATTGGATGTTCTTGTTCACTTATTATGTGGCTTTTGTCCTTTGTCTTCAGGGGGGCCCTGTCTGCAGAATGTCCCCTCAGCTAACGCACATACCAAAGAGCAGGAAGTAGATCTGAGCAAAGTGAGTAAGGACGGAGATCACGGGAAACCCAGAGCTCCGTCAGAAGCTCAGTCCAACATCTTCGTTCTGAGGAAGATGGTGGAGGAAGTCTTCACCGTTCTCTACAGTAAGTGTGACTCAGCAGGCCTTTATGTGCCATACAACTCTTAAAGGTCCCATGTCATGCTTTTCCGGTTATCACCCGTCCCCTTGTGTGTTATGAAGGTTTTTCTGCTTGTAAACGGTCTGCAGAGTCAAAACCCTCAAAGTACACCCTGTAGGAGTAAAACTCTAACACAGAGAAGACCTGTCTATGCTGCCCCAGAACGCCTCGTTGGACATTTCTCTTTTTCTTCCTGGGTACAGTGACGTATTTGGGTATAGTGATGTAACGTAAAGTAACGATCCAAATGGACCAATCCGCGGAGCCGTTACGTTTGGACCAATCCGCGGACTTCCTCACACACACACACTCGGCGGGACGTTGTGAGGCTCGCTGCTGGGAGGAGCGGGACACTGTGAGCTGGCTCACTGGTGTGGGGTCGGCGAGACAGCGAGACACCGCGGAACTCAGCCTGAGCACACACACAAACTCCCAGCCAGGCTGCGGGTGTGTTTCGGGCTGGGTTTCGCTGTGTCTCGGCTGTCTCGCAGACGGCACTGGGCTCACAGGGAGGGG
>NW_011353632.1:45234-45898 GCF_000735185.1 Notothenia coriiceps | reverse complement strand
GGGGGGGGGGCAGGAGCTCCAACAAGCCGTTTAGGACAGAGAGTGAATACACATACTATACAGAGATGCTGTATGAGAAACCAAAATTGCACAATGTAAATCTATTCTAGTTGACCTCAACAATGGGATTATGATCAGTGGAAATGGCCATGACATGGGACCTTTAAATTAATGCATGAGTTACATCTTTCTCGACAAGCGAACATTTAATATTTATCTTACCCAATCATAATAGGATGTTATGTTCTAGTCTGCACCATGTAATGTTGTACAAGACATAACACAAAGTACCAAAGTTGCAAATGTCCTGAATGTTTGGGGTAGAATCTAACTACGGGCGCTGTAATAGCTGCCCACTGCTCCTAGTACTAGACTCGTGGTACTAGGATGGGCCACATGTCACTGTGTGTGCTGTGTGCTCTGCATGTTTGACCATTAACACGGGTTTCACCTCTCCCAATTCTAAAATTCTAACTAGCAAAAACTAGCATAGGGTGTTAACGAGTTTTAAATGGTGCACTTCGCTTCAGGCTTACCCACTGAAATATCATACAAATAGGAAATATGTTAATTTTAGTAATATAATCAGAACTCACATGAGACTCAGTAGTGTGGGCAGAATGTGGCTGACATGTGATGATGCTGAATGCCATGCATGATTTAA
>NW_011353632.1:44598-45015 GCF_000735185.1 Notothenia coriiceps | reverse complement strand
TTACGTGTGAAATGTGTTCAAACCTCAAAAAGATACACCTTAAACATCAATTACTTTAATATATGGGGTGCTAATGACATACTTATATTAAAGAATGCCACATTTTTCCCTTGGATGATTCATATGTTTATAGAAACAGCTGCCATGTGAGCCAAAACTTACTTACTGTCACTACAGAGGCTAAAAACATTGTTCAAAATGCCCACAACCCCCCCTTGCTTAACATCCTCCTGGTGCTCTCCGCAGGTGAAGCCGTGGGGAAGAGCAGCCTGGTCCCTGTGCCTTATGAGCGGATCCTGAAGGACCCCGGCTGTGTGTTGGCCCACGGTCTGCCTGAGGGGGCCTCGCTGAAGAAGCCCTCTGAGTACGACACCAAGACCCTGATGAAGATCCTGGAGCAGAGCCACCGCATCCAGT
>NW_011353632.1:38080-44539 GCF_000735185.1 Notothenia coriiceps | reverse complement strand
TGGTCTGGTGCGCATCAGAGAGCGGACTATTAGGTGTGAAGGCACCCTAAGTGAACTTATTAGCAGCATTACAGCATTATTTATAAACCTAACACAAAAAGTAAGAACATTTGTGTTTGGTAGATTATGTGCTGCTTCTTGGATATAAATCTTACACCGTTGGAAAGCCTGTTTTCTTACCTTTCCAATGGTACCACATTTGTGAGGAACAAGCATTTGTTGGATGAGCCTCATCGCTGAGGATGTGGGGCGCGCCCATGAAAAATGTGACAAGTCTCTTTGTAATTATAAAGGAAAAATAATGAATTTAGTTTCTAAATAATAATAAAACATATTCTTAATATTATGTCATTATTATTATTAAAGTGTGTTATTCTGAACTGCAAAAACAAATATTTTTGCTTGAGAATTGTCAAATATAAGAATTACGTTCGATCGTCTTCAGATACCACAACAGAGAGTAAACCAGAGTTACATAAGTGTTTCATTTCTACTTGTGAAACTCTTACAGAGCCTCATCTATATTAGAAACCAGCACCATGTGAGTGTGTGCCCTCCTGTGTTTACAGAGAATAACAATGATTGCTGACCTGCAGACAGAATAAATGAAACCAAGCAGGTCACCATCTGAAGCTGTAGAGAAGGACAAAAGGTAAAAGGGGGGATTATTTTGTATCCTTGTGTGTGTTATACATGCTTCTTTTGTTTCATTTAAATGCCTTTAATTGTGTACTACTTGTTGTGTTCAGCAGTCCTTTAATTTACTGTTTCCAGCAGAGAGACTTTCAAGGACTACTAACCCTTTCAGAAGTGCAACATGTAAGACAGATAGAAAAATCCAATGTATTTCTTAGTGTTTTCCTCCCCGGCTGCCAGCAAACTAATTCACCTTTTGTTACACATATAACAGTTGCTCCATTTTCATATCAACGTAGAACAGTTAAAGTCTGCACATTGTACGACAAAATACACCAACAATTAATATGAAAGTATATGTATAATACACCCAATTTAAACTATCGTAACGAAGCGGAAAACATACCGCTGTTATTCTCACTCTGAGTTGCAGCTGTTTGTGGAAAGTGTGTATATTCTCACCCCAATGTTAGTTTGCTTATCAGACTCATCGCTCCACGGACACTCAATAGTTGGACTGGCAGATCCAAATTGAGATGTTTACATATTTAACTCATAACTAAACATATCTTACTTCTTACTTGCTACCCTTTTCCCTCAACCAATAGGAGTGCATGTACGTAGACACGTTAGTTTTGCTGCTATAGGCTTGGACTGTCGGGGGACACCTTATTTCTTCCTTCTGTCTGTCTGTACCTGTGTACTCTCATGTTCCGAATAACCCAGCTTCCCCAAATGTCTTTTTGGTGTCTATCTACGCCGGGATCCTGAGTCGTGGCTGATCTGTTGCTGCGGTCCCGTGTCCTGGATCCTGGATCCTGAATCATGTGTCCTGGATCCTGAGTCCTGGATCCGGAGTCCTGGACTACAAACGGTGAAGTCCACTGAGACAAATATAACATTTGTGATATTGGGCTATATAAATAAACATTGATTGATGATATCTGTATATGTCCTATCCTGTGATTCACCCTTGTTACTGCTGCCAGAAATGGGAGAAGTACTCAGTTATTGTACTTGAGTACACTGTAAAAAAAAGTCCGTGAAATTAACAGGGAAAAGCTGTAAAATCACGACATCAAAAAACTGTAAATAGAGAAACAATGAAGCAGTGTTTAATTTACAGTAATATTTCGTAAAGTACTGAACCAAACAAAACTGTTAAATTCACATTAAGAATATGTTAAAAATAATTATNTTGTGTGGTTCGGGGGGGGGGGGGGGGGGGAGGAATAAGGACACTTGAGCCACGCCACCGATGACGAGGTCCTAGAAGTAGTCCAGAACCACACATAGTCTCCCGAAAGTCGCCCGGGAGTCGTCTGGCACCCGTTGTGGTCGGCCCCAGGAGTCTAGGCGAGTATTCCGTTCCCGGTTCCGCGAGAGGGGGCCGAAGTGGACCCTGTGGTCCTCCTAAATCGTCCCCAACACCCGTAAACTTGTTACAAAAATCAGAAACATCACTCATTCATCAAACCGAGGTACCGTCGACAAAGTATATTGGATACTTAGTAGGTCCCTTTTTAACACCGTAAGAAATTATATTCATACAGTAATCGGGTATATAATTTCATACACAAAATTCACAAGGAAAACTCGCAAACCTTAGTGAAATTGTGCATAATGTATTGGCAGTATTAAACATGACCATGAACCAATTCACAATTTTCACATTTCACCATACCGTAGTATGAGACTGTTAATTTATCCAAATTAAAGTAAAGTTTACAAGCAAAATATCACTTAAATAACCCTGGATATTTCGAATGACAGAGTTCCGGACAATTTGACTACCTGGCAATTTCACGAGATAGTACGTACCGTAAACGTAGTAGTTGACAGTCGGTAAGACGTGGATGAGCTCAAGTATCACCTCAAGACAATATAATGATTAATGAGATAAAGATAAACATACTATAAAGTCACCATTCGGACTTCGCTTCACCGTGTAAATTTTGACAATTGTGGGATACGATAAAAACCGATCAATCTTTTAAAACAATCTACCTCTCCACTGGGGCACAATTCACCAGTTGAAACAGGCTTCAGTGCTTCTATCAGATTATGAAAGCAGCTGTTTCACATTACATCGCTCCAGAACGGGAACATAGGAAGTTTGGCAGAGATATATGCATGTGAATGTGTGTGTGTGTGTGTGTGTGTGTGTGTGTGTGTGTGTGTGTGTGTGTGTGTGTGTGTGTGTGTGTGTGTGTGTGTGTGTGTGTGTGTGTGTGAAAGACAGAGTTGAATTCAGCTGTGAAAAACTGTTAGGTCAGACTGTTCTGTCTGTATTAAGATGTACGTTGATGCGGGAGTTATCTTGCAACAAAATCGGATGATGTTTCAGTTAAACAACATTTTTCAAATGTTACAATCAATCTAAATGTTATCCAAATTGAAGCATGGACTTGTGCAATATCCAAATTGCAATAAGCACAGAATTTGGTAAAGGCAAAATACGGGAAAATATCGGATTGAAGTACCGTATTGTATTGCTGCAGAGATATTCTGGAAATAAACCGTACTCTACAGACCAACAGTTTGGTACTTTTTAACATATCTTTCAATAAAAACGCAAATGTTGGTTTATAAATGATTAATCCCTCAGTCATGGTGCAGCTCCAGTGCGGATGTGTTTGTGGACTGTGGCTGCTGGTATTTGTCGTAGGGCTTCAGGTTAAGTCAACATTTATTTGGGAGGTCAGCGTATAAACACAGCAGCATAATAAACAGGTGACAGCAGGGAATGTCATGCAGGGACAGAGGAGTGTTTAGACTTAGAGCCTGTTGACAGCCACGATGCTCTGATGATGTTATTGTGAGGACAGGAGAGGGGTCGGAGGAAATAAATCAGACAGGGCACGATATGCAAACATCCTGCATCTAAATTACTATCGTTTTATATATTTGTTCATTTAGTTTTGCTTCTCTGTAGTTGGAAAACTGTGTGTCTGCTCCATTAACTACCACTTCCACATGTCTTTGCCCAGAACAGATTGGGGGTTTTTCCTGTGTTTAAAACTGCGTAATACAATTGAAATGTGATTTGTGTTTGGTATGTTGTTCTCAGTAAAGCACATGATGAGAGATAGAGAAAACGAGGGCAGGGTACCATTCACATTAGAATCAATACTGGTATTTGTTACAGATAGCGAACGGTACTCAGACAGATTAAAACAGTAGAAGAGTAGGAAAAGGTAAATACTCAAACTACCAAACTAACAAAACATCTAATCCCATTTGTCTTTGAGTGACTTCTTCTTTAAGCCAGCAGGAGGATGTCTTAATGGAACAAATACATTTGCTCTCCCCTGAAAGAGTTGTTGCAGCTGTAAATGTCGATATAAGCGAGGAGACACTTGGCAAACACAAAGCTTGATGTCAGGCCGTGATGAATGTCCCCCTCTAAATTACTTTCCTCTTGATTTTGTGTCTGTGTGCAGGCCAGCAGAAGATTTGTCTCGAGAAGCCAAGTCCAGCACTGACGTTAATCACAACTGCACGGCCCCTCTGACCCCAGGGAGCCATGGCTCGGGGAAGACGTCATCACAGGGGGTCTCCTCTCCGAGCCCCGCCTCCTCCAGCAACTCTGTGCTGTCCAACTTCCTGTACGGCATGCCCATGTCCTCCAAACCTCACCCCGATGGGAAGCTGGACTTCAAACCCATGTCCCTCCTCAACCTGGGGACAGACCGGCTGAACAACTGGACCGCAGGGGCGGACAAGATGGCGTTGGTCAAAGACTGTCCAAACAACGGTGAGATGTGTGGAGAGTGGATGTTATGTTACGTTATTATCCAAGTTGCACGTACGAACTGCGCATGCGTGAGTGGCAATACCTCACCTCACCAGCAGGCGGCGGTAGTGTGTATTCGTCATTCAAAAGAGGCAACCGGAAGAAAGACTGCGTGATAACCCAGAGAAGAAGAACAGATTGCGTGATATAAACAAACAACAAATAGAGTGTTCCATTTTCACTCTACAGCGAGAAGCTCATGGGGCTTTCCCCAACCTGTGAGGAGAGCTGGAGTTAAACGAAATCTCAGATTTGCCTTCTCAATAGTTTGTTTGGGTCCCTCACTTCCGTTTCGCTTCTCATGCACTGATTCGCTAGCTGAACAGCCAATCAGAGTGATTTATTTAGCCGACGGCCTTTTACCGACAGCCCACCAATTAAACATATTGAATCGACGACGGAAGGTGTTGGCACGGCCGAAAAGATACGACCGGGCGGGACGCACCAAGGGCGACAGGACGCTCATCGACGGCCAGACATCTATCGACATCTATCGACGCCGAAAATCGGCTTGGTTTGTAAGGACCTTTTATACGTGGTCTGCAAAAGCATGGGAAAGCAAGTAGTAAGTAGCAAGTATTTACAAACGGCATCTATTGCACGTCTGTCCGTCCTGGGAGAGGGATCCCTCCTCTGTTGCTCTCCCTGAGGTTTCTCCCATTTTTCCCTTTAAACTGAGGGTTTTCTCTGGAAGTTTTTCCTTGCACGATGTGAGGGCCTAAGGACAGAGGGTGTCGAATCGTCATACTGATATTCTGTTCAATCTGTGAAGTCCACTGAGACAAATGTAACATTTGTGATATTGGGCTATATAAATAAACATTGATTGATTGTAGGTCTTTAAACGAGATTTAAAAACAGAAAAAGTGGGAGCAAGAAATTATATTCAATTTCATTTAGCAAATGCTTTTCACCTGAAGCAACTACAAAACATGCGTTCAACCACGAAGAAACAAACTCAACACAGAAATAATCCTGCAAGTACATCAGCTTCCAATAAGCCACACCTCTGTAAAGGCTGCTGCATTGGCTTCAACTGAAACTGAAATGAATACATTTCAATATCAATCCAAGTAATCGCTATTTTTCCACATCATGTTGCCCTTTATTGGATGAATTTTAAATATTCCTTTAGAGAATGGAGGTAAAATTCAAGATTTATACAACATTCACAATAATGACCCTAATAACGGAGAGTATTGAAACAAAGTATTTCAGACTAAGTGCTTTTATTCTATGCCTCTGGTGTTCCTGAAAAAGTGGTAAATGAGTGCTTTGAAGGCCGATTATTACAACGCTCATTAATTCATTCAAAGCAGCAATTTGCCTTTATAGCACATTTCCTTCGTATACTCATATCTGCAAATTAGTCATTTAACTCACAGCCACTAGTAGTCAGCTGGACCTGCATACCTATAATTAAAAAGTGTTATAAGAGAAAGAAAACAACTGCAGACAAGACCAACACATAGTAGTGTTTCCATCCTGGTACTTTTGTATCTTGGACGTCACTTAGATCAGTTAGTCTATCTGGTTACTGAGTGAAATTGTTGTGCCAGAGTTACACAAATACAATAAACACAGCAGCATAATAGTAAAACTGTACACTAAAAGTGCTGTACAAAGAGCAATTAAATATCTATATGAAACATAGACGGTCACATCATTAATGTAAATATTAACAGTATTTAGTTGTGCAAAAAAAAACGTGGTGGCAGATATGTAATTGCACGTTATCATAGAACATTTTTGTAATGATGGTAATGATATTTATATTGCACATAGTGTTGGTGTGGAAGTTCTCAGTTCCCTTTTCTGAAGGGTGAAGAGAGTTTAATGGCCACTGAGAGGAAAGACCTCCTGTGGCGCTCCGTGGTGGTCTTCGGTGGTCTCAGACTGAGACGGTAACGCAAAAGAACCGAATTCGATATCAAAAAAGTCTTCCGTCCACACGCAATAGGTACCAGAAATGTGTCCGTTCACAAGAGACCGCTCGAAAGCGCTGGAGACGCTGTAGTACATATGCC
>NW_011353632.1:18434-37561 GCF_000735185.1 Notothenia coriiceps | reverse complement strand
CATTGGTCCCTCTTCTTTAGAGAAGACCAGGAAATGATGGATACACGGATCGTGTTCAAATCAATAGGCACGCAATGACTCTAAATAATAATGATCACGCCACCAAACACACATTCAAACTAAAGGAACCAGCCTGTTTGGAAAATGTAACAAGTAGAAAGTACAGGTATGTGTGTTCAAAATGTAAGAAGTATAAATTAAAGGTATTTGTGTTCAAAATGTAAGAAGTCAAAGTAAAAAGTCGTCAGAAAAATAAGAAGTGGAGTGTACTGATACCAGAAAGATTAAGTACAGTAACGAAGTATTTGTACTCCACTACTTCACACCTCTGGACAAAGGGTTATATCAGAGCTGTTCAAGGTCTTCTCTATAGTCTAGACGTCTAGAGATTGTAAGGACCAGCAAATCCTTTAGTTTAGTTTATATTTCTACTTATAAAAGCAATATCAAAGGTTGTTTCCATCAGTCTACTTATGTCATTGCATTGCTACTCTTTGGCTCACTTGCAGCTGATATACATTGTAGCTTTTATCAAATTAGATTTCATCCTTTGCTGTTTCCAGGTTGAAAATCTGATCTGAGGCTTTCAGAGGTTCGAGTAAATCCCTCTAATGTTGAAGCCACAGGTGCCGATGTTGTGTCATAGCTCTCATAGCCAATCAGAATGCGAGTTTTGCCTTGCTTACGTCTGAATTTGTGCATGACGTTGGGCCTCAGTGTTTTCGACCAGGAATCTATGGGGACGCCTGTTGAGCTCTGTTCGTGTTACTTGTGTTTTACAGCATGTTGTGTTGCTTTGTGGTTGTTATGTTACTGTTTGTTGTGAGTATGTAATGTTCATGATTATTGTCTTGGTTTTGGGTAGTAAAAAGTTCAAGAATTTATTGAATATTTCTCAAAATAGTTGCTGTCAAGTCCTGTTTTCGGCAGAATGACTTCTGATGAGCTGCAGTGTAACTTTACATGTGTCCCTGTGAAGGTTATGTAACACCATACAACAGCTCAACGTTTTACAAAAGCAACACATTTGATTTTCTCCATATATTTTATGTTTAATTTAACAATGCAGTCATTTCAGGTGCTGGAAAATAACTGAATAGGCACTTTGAAGATAATTAATTGTATTTAACTTTAGGAAAGGTGCAGGAACCCTGGAGATAAATCTTTATATCCTCCAAAGAAATGTGCAACAAAAGGCTTTCAATAGATTTTAATATAACACATTATTCTTTTCATTCTATTCATCCGTCCATTTACCTAGCCAGTTGATTCGTTCAGGCTCTACACAGAAGTCAGGGCTAACACTCTCAGCTATATAATGTCCGCCTGACGTGCAGCGCAGTTCTTCAATCTCCGCTCACTCTGAGTACAAAAGTGAGCAGAAAGCTTCTATTCAACTGAAAATGTGCCCAGCTGAGGGGAAATGATTAGGTTCATTTCATGCTTTGATGAAACTTGGAGCAAAAGTTTGTCACACAGTGTTATAAAGCTGGGTGTCGTTTACAATTCTAGTTCTGCTGTTAGATACTATTAAATGTTCTAGATTCAAATCATTTAACGGGGCTAAAACAGTTCACATAAAAAAATAATTTGAGCTGCACGATTCAGACTCATTTTCACTACATACAGTTTACGTTGTGCCTCTCCACCTCTGTTCCTTACTTCTTACTTGCTACCCTTTTCCCTCAACCTATCCTAAGGGAGTGCATGTACGTAGACACGTTAGTTTTGCTGCTATAGGCTTGGACTGTCGGGGGACACCTTACTTCTTCCTTCTGTCTGTTTGTACCTGTGTACTCTCATGTTCCGATTAACCCAGCTTCCCTCAAATTTCTTTTTGGTGTCTATCTACGCCGGGATCCTGAGTCGAGGCTGATCCTGTCGCTGCGGCCCTGTGTCCTGGATCCTGAATCATGTGTCCTGGATCCTTAGTCCTGAGTCCTGGATCCTTAGTCCTCAGTTCTGGATTTGAGTCCTGGACTTCGAGTCGTGGCTGAACCAGTCTCTGCGGTCCTGCCTGACTCTCATCATGCTGCTTCCCTGATGGCTCCCACAGGATTGTTGACATCCTCGTGGATTCATCTTCTTATTATAGACACATGCATTTCCAAACTTTTGGTCTTTCCAAACATTTGGTCTACCTACGCTTTAAAATGTATTATCTCTTTGATTTACACACGGCATCTATTGCACGTCTGTCCGTCCTGGGAGAGGGATCCCTCCTCTGTTGCTCTCCCTGAGGTTTCTCCCATGTTCCCCTTTAAACTGTGGGTTTTCTCTGGAAGTTGTTCCTTGTACGATGTGAGGGTCTAAGGACAGAGGGTGTCGTATTGTCATACTGATATTCTGTACAAACTGTGAAGTCCACTGAGACAAATGTAACATTTGTGATATTGGGCTATATAAATAAAAAAATAAACATTGATTGATTGATTTATGGAACCTGTGATTTAATTTAAAAGAGCTTATTTAGGTTTGTCTTGCTACCAAATATAACCATAACAGTAGAATTTAACTATGAGCATTTAGTCAAGTGTTAAGGAACTTTAAGGGTCCCCATGATGCTATTTTTTGTATCAGTATGTAGTGTCTCTACTGTGACATGTCTCGATGCTTTAATGTTCAAAAAGCTCTTTATTTTTCTGCCTGTGCTGCAGCACCTCTTTTCCCCCTCTGTCTGAAACCAGAGCCCAGTCTGCTCTGATTGGTTAGCTGGCCGGCTCTGCTGTGATTGGTCAACGGCTTAGAGATTACCCGCCCCTTAGCTTGATAGCAAAACAAATTGTGTTGCTGGTGTGGTATAAAAACAGCTGGTTGTTTAAAGTTTAGTAAAATTGTTTGTCACACGTATGCCTGGTTAATGCTGAGTGATGTTTATGAGTATGGTTGTGGTCGAGACACTTTTCTTTCTTGGCACTAATTCTGTTTCAACTGTTCATCATACTCGCCATAAACTGTTATTGCTAATCTCGCTATTTTTGTTTTTTGGTGCTGCCTGAGAAGATATTTGGAGCAGTTTTCAGGGCCGAGAGCCGGCAGAACTGCAGTGGAAACACGAGCAACTGGTTTGCAGTCGGGCACCAGCTTTGAGTTTCTGAAGTGTCTTCTTCGTATAATCAGCAGAACACAGAACAGAAAGCCCTTTGAGGAAATCATTTATTTTGAAACCAAACAACATCACAGATTAAACATGAACACATTGCTGCATACAACCTGGCAAACGCATACAAATCATAATATGTGCATTACATAAACAAATAGCATACAGTTAATAATAACCGCGCCAGAGGAGCATTTCACATTTAGCCGCTATTACTGTAACACACAGTTTAGCGTCCAGCTATACACAAATACAGAAATGTCGACCGCAACGGATATGAAAGCATGTTTTAAATATATATTTTGTTCAGGTTGATATTACAAGGCAATCACACACAATTAACTCCCATTATCTTTCCATCTTCGGACAGGAAACTAAAGTGCTGCTGGTAGCTTTGAGGTTGCAGCTGAACAAAGAGGCTTCTTCATTCCTCCAAAGCATTTTGCATACATTTTCCACTAAAGGGCACAACATCAAAGAGCAATCTTGAATACAGACATATCAATAAAAGACATATCAATGGAACCATATTACATTAAGAGAAACATAAATACAGCCAGTTACACAGCATGATAAAAGCATACGTTTTACACACTTTTGTTTTAAAGGTTTTGCATTTCAAGCCACAAACATAAAGTATTCAAGTCCACATATTTAGTTTCCTCCAGAGCTGGCCTCATGGTATTTCCACTTAAATAATTCACATTGAGTACTTGCTGATATCAGTAATACATTCAAATGAATTCAAAAGTAATAACAAGTTACTCTGTGCCTTGTTGTCCGTGACTGACACCTGAGCTTCACATTTCCAATGCAAATCTAAAGACAGTTTTATCCCTTATACTGTAAATCCCCTATAAATAAATGTGATTGATTGATTGATTGATTGATTGATTGTTCTGCTAAAATATACAATAATAATAATGCACATGTTAACAAAGACACAACCCGGGAACACATTCAAGTTACACCACAACAGTGACAGCTTAGCAATACAAATATTACCCCTTTTTCATATCCGAGTTCTTCAGCTTTTTATTTGTATACTGAATATAATGTCTCTTTAAAGAAATAACCTTAATGGCAAGTAAATGGCAATATTTACCTGGAAAGTAATCATTTTATCACACAAGCAAAAACTAAGCTTATAATGCCGCACATTGACCGTTTTACAAACACAATTCAATAATGACACAATTACTACCAAATCAAGGCACAGTGAGACACCTGCACGTTAGTAATTCACTACATTGCATGTTGTCTAGTTGAGAAAATATTAGATTACATGTCATTAATGTGGACAATCCCCACAGGAGCAATTTGGGGTGAAGTGTCTTGCCCAGGGACACAACGACATGCTGACTCCAGTGGGGTTTGAACCCGTGACCCCCTGATTCCAAGTCCAGCACACTATCCACTGAGCCACAGCCTCCAAAATATGCAAATATAATTCAAACTCTGTATCACTTTTGATGCTTTTCGATGCGTGCATAGAGGAAAATGGGTAGTTCATTTGGGCGGGAGATTACGCTGCATCGCACAGAGAGATTAGAGCCAGGTATCTCTGGTTTTCTACATGTTATAGAGCACTTTGGGTTTAAAGCAAGAACACATTTATTGTACATAGCTTCTGATATTGATTAATTTAATGCTAAGTCGTTTTTTCCCTTTATCCAACAGCCATAGTTACAACACCTTAAATGTGTTTTTGATCTTAAGACAGAAAGGAATGTCTTTGCCTGCATACAGTATATTTATTTTAATATTCAGATACTATATTATTTGTACCGCTGTGAGTGTTTCTTATTCTGTTCTTACTTCGTTTTTTATGTTCATGGTCATAATGTTTCGGAAAATATATCTGAGTAAGTATACAATACAATCAACAATAAAAGCATTGAAGAAGAAAATGCTCATTCAAACATAGCCCGACTTATATAGAATTTCTTTCTGTATGTTACGAAGTACAATGGGCTTTTTCAAACTATTATAATGTCAGTATTTTTCTGTCTTCTTGTGTGTCTGTATAGGTATTATTAGTTTCCAGACAGTCCGTGTCTCTTGATGGCCATGCAGTGTCTTCTGAATGTGAAATTGCCCTCTTCAAACTTTCCTTGCAACTTTTTTCTTGTGCCATAGAAGACAGATTTGCGTCATGAGGGATCCTTAAGGTAATCAAACTCCTACGGTCTCTATGGGTTGTTTTTTTTAATCCAAGATAATGTGATTTAGTGTGTTTATTTCATCCACCCATTCATTTGTTTTCCACGGGTATCAACAACTTCTTCCCTGATATAAGATCTGTTTTACACTAAAGAGATTCAGAACTGAGTGTTTCTTATTAGTACGCTGACCCGGTTGTTACCGTAACCCTGGTTCCCTCGACAAAAAGCCTATTGGAATTCTCCATTGGATTTTGAATTATTGCAGAATAAATACTCTATGGCACTTGCACATTTTGTCCAGCAAGACAATCTCCACCTATTAATACCATTGATATGATTTGTGTTATAAATGAATTACACCACAGTCACATGACTTCATGTCAACGATTAGGCTGAAGGCGGACTGGTGTTCTCGACTGTGTTATCTCTCTATTGCAAACAACATGTTTAATTATATGTATCCTGACTTTGCTTTTTGAATACTTGAAAAAAATGTAAAGGTATCATGTTTGTCAGGTAGAGGTTATTTACAATATTGTGTTTCTTATAGACATTGAGGTAGTTGACCAAGAGCTTTTGCCTTTATAATAGTGTAAGGAGAGCTTACAATGAGTTTCACTCTTCTGCAATGTTGTGGAGGTAGATGAATTGTGTTGTTAATTACAATAACTCCACATGACCTCTGTAGAGGCAACTAGTAAGACCAAAGTGACCGCTTGGTTTATTAACTGTAACGAAGCCATTAATGAATAGGTCCACTGTCGTTGTCCCAAAGTCTCAAAGAGTATAGTACTTGTTTGTATTTGTACTTCATAACTGAAACAAAATCCTTGTCAAGATAGTTTTGAGGTAATTTGTAGCCAACCAACTATCATTGTTAACACTTGATGATAAAAGCACTGTCAAGAACAACACAACGCATTTTCAAAACAAGCTGCATTTCCGTCTGACTGGTTTCTATTTGGGTTCTATTTCTGCTGCCATTTCTGTGTGAGGCGACTCAATGTGACAATATGAACACACAACATGACAAGTGCCATGATGAGAAGATTGCACATAATGTCCGGATGCTTAGAATGAACGCCTTTCAGAGTCTAAGAAAATCAATTCTCCGTAGCCTCTATTAAAGTGCTGTCTAAACCAAATCGCTTCTGTAATTAGCTTTAGATAGCACATCATACTAAACAATACAATTTAAAACATGCAAGCGTGCCATTAATTAGGTCCCTTCTCGTTGTAATCGTCAAGCCCCTGATAAATACTAACTGGACATTGCATGTGAAGACTTACATTATGGTCACACTTCTGCTCAGTCAATTGTTTTGCTGATCATCCTTGTCCTACATTAAAATCTGTCTAGAACTTAGTAGAATATTGCTGATATAAAGTAGAAGGAGTAGTGGACATTCCTGTTTTGTTATCCAAACTGCCACTACTGGATATTGATAATACTCTACCTTCATTTGGGTGGGTTAGGTTTATGAATGAGGATTGAGATTGGTTAGGATAATGGTAAGAATATAGAACACTCAGAGTCAGAGAAATATCGTTCATGCCTTCACCATAGTGTGTAGAAGAAGCCATGTGTCTCTGTTTGTTAGGAGAATGTGTGATTCTAGAGCAATGGGCCATCCAAACAATGGTTTACGGGATGATGAGATGTTGGACCAATGGGAATACTTCTAATGTTGGTTAAAAAAACAGCTGCTTAAAGTACTAGGCTAGAAATGACTGTCATGAAATAATAAGTGCAAAACCAACATATTGCTCCAACTTTCTTTTAGCTTTAACAATACTTTTGGACTTGCTTAGCTGTCTAAATCGTGAGAATCTTGTACATTGTTGTGCTTATCTACAGTAAGGGAATATTTCTCAAATATACAATCGCCCTAAAGTACATTGTGCCACCTCGAGTGCTGTCATCTATGCTGTCCCTGATTGACTGATCATGGCCATAAAGCAATTTTCAAATTGTTAATATTATAGATGAGGCATTGCCTAGAACTAGTGTCATAATGGGTATCCATCATACCAAACAGTGGCCCGATACACATTCAAAATCTGACAATTGATACTAGTCTCTTCCTTGGATCTACAATGCAACATACAATGGCTTTGTTGGGTTCATTTATGAGTAACAGTGTGAACTTCAGATGTCCCACGCCTGATACACTGAAGCTGCCTGTGGACTTGCCCCCTCTGACTCCTCACTATTGCTTCCTTTATTTTGTACTGCCACCATTTCTAACCCTCGATCTGAAAGACTTCTATCTGAGTGGACCACCACAGACCCTACCTTTAGACTCTTATCCACCTCGGCTGATTCAGTCAGCTGGTTGACGTTATGGACTCGATTCCTCACTCCCAAGACTAGACGATTGTGACTGCTAGTGGCATCTCTGAAATCACACTCTCTACCAGGTGCTTGCACAGACTGGTCTTTCCTCCCCCATCTGACCACCCTGCTCCACAGCTGGCACTGCATGAGGCAACAGAAGGGTCGAGACTTGCAAACAGCCTGGAAACCCTTCTTAAAGTTCTCGTTGTAGTAGCCGTAGATGATAGGGTTGACGCTGGAGTTGGAGAAAGCCAGCCAGTGGGTGAAGGGAAAGATGTAGCTGGTCAGAAGTTCCACCTGGTCCCGGTCGAAGCCTGCGTAGTCAGTCATCATCATGAGGGTCCACAGCGGCAGCCAGGACAGCATGAAGAGCAGAGCCACCAAGATGAGCATCTTTATCACCTTGATCTTTTTCTGGGAGATCAATGGCTGGCCAGCTCTTGCAATCACAGAAGACCCCAGCTTGCATCCGATACTCCCGTACATGAGCATGATGACGGTGAGTGGCACCAGGTAGATGAGAGCAAACAGAACCGCTGTGTAAACCTTTCTCATCTGAGGGATGGCAAAGTTCTCGTAGCAGGAGTACAGGGGGACCGTTTGGTTGAAGTCATTATTGTGCACCATGTAGTGGAAAGGAACTTTATCCACAGTCAGAGCCACAGCAGCAGGACACATGATAACCACTGCTAGCGTCCAGATGAACACGATGGCCCCCTTCGCAACCAGAACAGTGGACTTGGGCTGTAGAGGGTACACTACACACCGAAACCTAAAGATAAAAGCATTGCTGAATGTTAGTGTTAGGAAAATATCACTCGTCACCGGCTTGAGCTTCAATCTCAGGATCCATATATTTGTGATCCTCTCCAGAATGGAAGTAGTCATCACATACAGAGCATCAACTAGTTCCTGAACAGTGTCCTTCACATGCTGATATCCAAGAGAGGGAGTTACACAGTCACAAGATGGAGGAATAGAAAGCAGTATTCAATGTTTACTTCAGATTAGCTCCACGTCAGAAATGAGCATGCTTGTCATATGTCTCTCTCCATAGAGGCTGAATCATCATGTTAATCACATAGCTATCATATGCCTCAAACAGTCCTGATGCTCTTCTAGGTAATCACACATCCTGTCATGTACACAGCTACAGTTGGGATACCTTTGTTATCATGTGGACTCTGATATTGGAAGAGGACATTCAGTATTTCCCCAACAGTTAGTTTTATATGATATATATGTCTTTACATATACCAAAAAGAATATTTAACTAAAATACTTCTTGCTTTATACTTTTATTTTCCAATTATGTTTTACATTCATCATTTAGGTTTTAAAATCAAGTTGAATGCCCGTCTAAGAACTAGAGATATTTTCCATATTCAAATGTTCTGTCACAGAAGAGTATTGGGGTCAGGTACTGTATAAGTTGAAATAAATGAGAAAGGGAAGATATTTTATTTTGTGTTTGGTCAAAAAAATCTAAGTGTTGAGAAAAAAGTTGAGTTTTCATATATTTCATAAATGCAGTAGTTAGATTTATTCTCAAAGGTTCAACATTTATTCCAGATATTTTTATTTTATTCCGAAAAAATTGTAATCCAACTTTGTTCTCAACGTTTTGAGTTCTCAAAATCCAAAATAAAAGGAAATCGTCCTCTTTTTCTCAGTTTGTCCGGCCTTAAAACTGTTCCATATTAGAATAGAATATATCTGTATTGTCATCATACAAAGTACCACAACATTTGTCTGGCAACTCTCACTGCAGTAAAAAATAGACACAATAAATAATGTTTGGTTATGTTCTGTGTCCCTGGAAATGTGCGATGGGAAATGGAGACAGAGTAGACTGGTAAATATGGGAATAACAACAAACTCACCTCTCAACAGCTATGGCCACCAGAGTGAAGACTGAAGCAGAAACAGACACTCCTTGCACAAAGCCGCTCATCTTACACACACAGTTAGAAAAAGGCCAACCTGTGGAAGAAAGGATAACATCTCATCAGAGAGGAACTCAAGCTGGCAATTCACTGACATGATTATCCCTCTTTGAGACACCCTAAATCAGTTGATTGTACATGTTGTTCTTCAAGAAGCAGGTAAATACGACAATTACCAAACATCAATGTAATCGCCTATGAGGTCTTCTCGAGATCCAGGGTCAATCACCTCCATGGAAACATTCAAAGAGCTCAGTTCAATTGACAATAAATCCATAAGGTCTTTTAAACAATTGTCAATAAGTAATCTGGTTTATGTTATTTCCAATTCATCATAATAATACGTTGAATGTACAAAAAAGGTAATACGGTGAATGTGGACGAAGAATGTTCTGACTTTTAGACACAGAATAATGGATATTGGGGTTTTTCCACAAACAAATATGACAATTGAGTAATCAAATAATTTGTTTTACTTAACTACATTTGAAGAACTATCCGAACCTCAACACAATGACTCACATATGTTACATCTTGAACAGATGCCTGAAATATAAGATAAAACCATTTTCATATTTTAAATGGAGGATTCAAATGCTTACGGCTAAAAACTTGAAGGTTTCTAAAGTTTAGGTTGGGCTTCTCAAAGAACACAGAAAAACATGAGAGACCTGGGTGTCTCTGGCAAATACAAAACTTAACATTCACTTTTCGAAAATGTGAAGTAGATAAAACTCCTTTTAACTTTGTTGTTTGTTTGAAGAAATAATCAAATACAGCTGTGCGCTGAATCAGTGGGGGCGACTACAGAACAAAACAGTCACTTTTTAAAGAAAAAACTAGAAATCAAAGTCTTGTGTTGAGAACAAATTGTGTATTATTTTTGATGTTCCAATTCACAAAGACATGAGTATTTTAATAAATATTGACAAAGACTAAGGAATAGGCGTCTAATTATTTGTGGCAAAATGTCAACCTGTCAACTGTGTCACAGTTGACTGGCACTTGCGTTGCTCGCAAAAATCCCCAAGCTCTCAGACACGCCCGGCTCCAAGATTTTCAAGATTTTTTCAAAGCTGCTGTGTGGACGTACCGTTAGTGTGAAAGTTAACAACAGTTGATTTCACGTCAGGTGTGGGAGATGGTTTCTAACTCATGAACAGCACTGTGTGCCTGATGTGGTCTCCTATAGCTTATAATGTTCTCTCTTTCTATTTGTAGAGGTAATCAAACTAGATGATTGCCAGCACCTGTGCATAATCTGTGAAATTGCAAGTGCTGTTTCACACTGACGAGGCTCTGTATGTGCAGTTTTGATGTGAACTATAAGGATGCCGCTGCGATCTAATGTTATTTGACAGGTAGAGATGTGGGATTAATTATTTCTTCTTAATTAAACCATATACACTAGAATCACTGGCTCATATTGCTATTTCAAATCAACTTTGCCTGTTTTGTACACATATATATCTATATAAAAAAGTAGAAGTATGGATCCCAGGTCGGGCAAGGTTGTCTTTTTCTCTCTAAGATAGACTTGACATTTACCAATGGGAGGAGATATCTTGGTAATGTGATTGTATTTACTTGCACTCTTATTAATTTTTTTGTGTTGCACTGTTGGAGGAGCCTGTGACCTAAGATTCTCATCAACATAGCTGCACTGTAGCTATGTACGAATGAAAATAAAAGCCTTAAATCTTGAAATCTTGAATCTCATATGAGTTTTGAGAAACGCTATGGGTAACATTATATGCTACAGAAAGCTAACATCTAATGTGAAAATCTATACTATACTATAGCATCTACAGAAAGACTTCCATGACCAACGATGTAACCGGCATGAGGTATAAGTCCGGCCTTTTGAGAGAGCTTGTAGAAATCAAAGGATTGGTACATTTTAAGGTTGTAAAAGTGGTTTTGTGGTTGGAAGGACACAAAAAAGGACACAACCAAAGCACATTGAAGTGACTGTTATTTTGTGTATATTGATTGTTGTGCTTGTATTGATGTTTGAATGTGTGCTATGTATAAATGTGTCTGTTGATTGTGTCTATATAGATACATACGTCTTTTTATATATCTTTGTTTTTGTATTCGGGATTGTGGGAAACTGTATTTCGATCTCTCTGTCTGTACACACAAACTGAAAGATTGACAATAAAGTTGACTTTGACTTTTGATCGTGCAACCTGTTTCTATTTTCACGAAGGAAACTTAAAACAGANCAGCTCATCCAGAATGCAGCGGCTCGTCTGGTCTTCAGCCTTCCTAAATGTTCCCACACCACGCCGCTCCTCCGCTCCCTTCACTGGCTTCCAGTAACTGCTAGAATCCACTTCAAGACACTGGTACTTGCGTACCATGCTGTGAATGGATCTGGCCCTTCCTACATCCAGGACATGGTTAAACCGTACACCCCAGCACGTGCACTCCGCTCTGCATCAGCCAAACAGCTCGCTGCACCCGCACTGCGAGGGGGACCCAAGTTCCCATCAGCAGAAACACGTGGGTTTGCTATCCTGGCTCCAAAATGGTGGAATGAGCTCCCCATTGAAATCAGGACAGCAGAAAGCTTACACATCTTCTTCAGACTGAAAACTCATCTCTTTGGACTCCACTTCGAGCGATATAATTACTAACAAAGCACTTATATACTAATAAAGGACTGGCTTATCTAAAGCCAGTTGAGTAGCACTTGAAATGTTTGGCTCTATGAAACCTGATGTACTTATATGATTCTGTTTTCTTCAAGTTTGTATCTTCTTGGTCGAATGCACTTATTGTAAGTTGCTTTGAATATCAGTTTTCCCTTTAAACTGTGGGGTTTTCTCCGGAAGTTTTTCCGTGTACGATGTGAGGGTCTAAGGATAGAGGGTGTCATTTTTTCTCAAACTGATATTCTGCACAATCTGTGTTGTTGTATTAGCTGTAAAGTGTCTCTACTGTAGGCTATTTTTATTATATGTACAGCACTTTGGCTCGACCAAAAATCGTTTATAAATGTGCTATATAAATAAAACTTGATTTGATTTCATAAAAGCGTCATCTAAATGTAATGTAATGTAACAATTTGTATTTTTAAAACATATAAAAAGTATAATTAGTCTTCAGAGGTGATGATTTTATCACTTTTGCGCAGATTTATATTTGGTTTAATTCTTCTTATTAAGTTTTTTTTTTTTTCATGAAGTCTTTATCACAAATAAAGTAAATAACATCTTAGGAATCTTTATCCAAAAATAAGGCTTCCTTAAGGATTCTGGTTTCAGGATCAGCCGTTCAAATTCTCAATAAGTCTGTCTGTAATATTTTTGTTATGAATGAATATTCTAAATAATGCTAGAAGTTGAAATCTGCTTTCCCCGAGGACTTTTTTGTGCATTTATTTCCCTCCGTGCTCTCCCGTGCCCTGCTTAGACTAACACACAGTAGCCAAGCATTGTTTACCAAACAAAGGCTAAACTATAATAAACCTGAACCATTAACAGCTAAGCTACTAAGGCGTCAAGAGTAATCCTATAAGAAGATTGCGCTTATTTCCCAAGTTGACATTGAGTAGATGGAGAAGATTAATTTCAGCACTTAAATGAAATGAAGCTCATTTGAATGTTAAAGCTCCAAAAGTTGAATAAAGAAAAGCAGGTTTCTCTTTCATTGTATGTAACGCATTGACAGGAGTTTCTATTCTGCAGAAAAATGGGATTCTTTTATCCGGGAAACTGAAGACATCAACACGCTAAGAGAGTGTGTTCAGATCTTGTTCAACAGCAGATACGGTGAGTCAAGCCTCTCTTTGAATTCAGAGATTTTGTTCAAAGGTATCCCTGCCTCCTCGAGCTATTGTTCCAGCTCCGTGATGTTCTGAGCTTATCTGTGGATGCTGATGGATTGGGGTCAGTGCCGTGGTTTGATCGCCTTCTCCTCAGGGATGCACACGACACGCATTTTGTAGCTGCAGTACACGGAAACACCTACGGAAAAATGTCTGAAGACAAGCCGAACCAGAGGAGAAACACAGCTGATTAAAAGGAAATATGCGCCACTTATTTGAAGGTATTCAAAAGATGCATGAAAGCAGTCATTCGGTGGATACTGTGGCTACAAGCAGACTGTACACGTTACGCCTCATTGGATCTGTTTCCAGAGTTTTAATCAAATCCCACAGCATCGATTATCACCCCCTCGAAGTTTAAATTCTCATTTAGCTGGAATTATACTTACTTTACATCGGGCGTGCATCCCACTGGAGTCTGCTTCTCCTTATGTAAATCAATGTTCCCCTCGGAAAATAACGCATGAATGAATAAACTATAGATGCACCATTTGCAGTTTGATTCCAGTTAGATTTCAATATCTTCAAAGTCCTACTTGTTTCCAGTCCAATGCATCCTAAACCCAAGCATTTTCATTAAAATCCTACTTGTTAAACGCTACTGGCACATAGCGCGTCTATATGTGTGTGTTTTCAAACCTCTTATCGCCAATGACTGGAATTCATCAGAACGTTCTGAATTTTTCTGATTTTCTTTTTCACTTCTTTCACGGTAACAATGTATCGTTTCAGGATTTAAGTTTCCCATGTGAGGTTGTTTCTCCATGGCTTGTTTTTTCAACTTGCAGGCGTTAACGTAGGGGGGTGTATCTGTCCTAACCTCATGCTGAGAAACGTCCACACTGATGACTTGTATGTGTCGTTAGTGACGTTACTGTCATATGAATTCCCTGGATCGGTGCATCTCTAGAAACTATAACCTACAGTTAAAGTGAATATCTAAATCAGGGGTGTCCAAACTACGGCCCGGGTGCCAAATGCGGCCCGCGGGACACTTTGAAACGGCCCTCAGCTAATTCAAATAGTATAATGAAATATGGCACACAAATTAAACAGCACAAATTAAACCTTTCTCATATATTGTACTAATTCAATATTATGACATCGGCAGTATTTCTGTGTGCCTCACTTTTCAGAATAATTACCCACTAACTTTATTTACCATAACAAGCTTGAATCTACCCTTTCTATTTCCTCTCACGATAAGGCATCTGACGTTTCTGTTTTAAGGGCATGAGAGCTGCAACTACAAATAAATGAAGACGCCTCTGGAAGAGATGGGATTCTAGGCTGTTGGTGTTTCTGAATAAAAGGATTTTCATCAAGTTTCAAGAATAAGTTACACGACGATTTGATAGATGTTCCGCCAAATTATAGAACCTTAACTTAATAAGGCGATATTAATCACCTCTATAAGTGGCCCAGCCCTTCCGTATATTGTTTCTGTGTGGTGGCCCTCTGAAAAAAAAGTTTTGACACCCTGATCTAGGTGATACACAATGTACACAATAATCTGTTTATTATCTAAAAATATTTCTCTATCTGTGTTTTAAATGTTTGTTTTACTTTTATGTATGCACCATGACACCAAGTAAAATTCCTCGTACAGTACGTGTCTGATTCTGCTTCAGGTTTCTGGTTCTGGTCTGGCTCAGACTCCCTGTCCAGTAGCATTACAAACTACATTAAACGATATATTCCAAATTAATCCTCTTTTCCGCGTCTGCAGCTGAGGCCTGGGTCTGAGATCACCATGGTGCCTGTCCCTTACCGTAGAGATAGCCGTGTGACCCCGGGCCGTGGAGATCATCGGGGAGCGGATCCCAGATCAGATCCCCTTCAAGAGGCCGTGCACCCTACGGAGTGCACAAAACTCAAACGCATCCTGGACGAGCGGCGGCGCCACGGCATCCGCTTCATGCGTCAAACGGTAACTAACGGCTTTGAGAGCAGAAGCCATATTGTAATGCATGTGGTTAGGCATGATGGACATTCATCGTTGGGATGAATTTAAGTATTCAGCTTCAAGTAATCCGCCAGTCTAGATGTTTGGATACATGAGGGATAATGGAACTGATTATATTGTTGATAAAGCTTCACAATAGTTTTCGTCTTTTCACATTACAAGTGACAATTTGTTTCACTAGCTAGCATGTCAAAAAAAAAAAGAAAAATGTTTGGACATACTATTACCTTTAACTTTTTTTTTCATATTTTATCGATCATACTTATATGTATATAATATCTCTTTTTGGGACAGCGTCTATATCAAAACTCTTTTAAGAATTTTTCGCAAATTACTGATACTATATGGCTTTTCTTATATTACTTTTTATTACATCTATACAGCACTCTTGTTTCCTAATTATCGTTTTGCAATATAGTTTTTGCCTCCTGCCTGCGTGTATGTATTAATGATAATATCTACTTATACACCAACCGAAGTGCCAAATCATTAAATATTATCCTGCCACTTGGAGAACCTTCTCAACAAAACCTACAGTATCGCCATTTTATGGTCTTCATTATCTTTCATTATGGTACAGATTAATATAAAAATAATGCAAGTCTTATCCAGTGTACAGGATGGCAGCGGTCATGCACCCATCTGTGTCTGACAAACGTCTCGTTTGCCTTCGTCCCGCTGACTGGGAACACCCGTTCCACTCGTATTTCAAGAGTAAACGTTCCCTTAGCAGCAGTCATTGCTAAGGCTGACTCCGCCCATATCAATGTGCATCGCTATCTAAATTGCAGACATACATTGCCTTCAGTTGAGTATATACTACAGCTCGTGTCTTAACCAATCCTCCCAAACATTCTGTTCTTCATTCGTGTCTCATAGATGTACCGAAATCTCTCTGAATGCGATTATTGGTCTCAGAATTAGCATAACATTGTCGCGAGAGATACTTTTGCAGAAGCAGGCACATTATGGAATAATAGCCATGTTATCTATTAGCAGACTAGTGCTCCGGTTTTTGAATTTAATGATTTGGGCTACAAAATTATACACCCCGATCCTCTGTGCAGTTTCATACTCGGAGCATACCTTTTACTCTTATTTAAAGTGTCAGATATGACTACTAATTATCCAGCGATCACATTGTATGATACCAGATCAAATAGATAAAATTATAGATCTTAACTAATGTAACTATACGACAGTAAATATACGAGTTATACCTGTGCTTTCTTTTGTTATCTAATGTCGGTCCCAGGTGAATATGCTTGATTAAAAACGATTGGAGCAATCTTTAGTTAATTGAGTCATGACACGTCAATCATTTACATGTGCTGATATTTCTCATTGCACGAGTACTTCATGCATCAAACAATCTTTTAGAGCCCTCAAGCCTGTGCTATCGGTCATGCGTACCATAGCTCGATAGGACAAGTCCTAAGCAACGTTATCTAAGTGTAACGATCACTTATTATAGGCTTGGGAGACTCTTGAATCATCGCACAATACACTTTTGTGTAACGTATTTCTACATGAATACCGAGTCCTATGGTGTTCTGCAGGTGCATTCACCAAGTGTCAGAAAACACAGTATATCATGTATTTCAGCTACATAAGTCAAATCTTCTTAAAGAGTGTGCTCTGGACAATGGATTCTGATACCGAACTGATACAGATCCTTTGATCATGTCTCACCTGACGTACATACAGTGGCGCTATACACGCGCTATTCGAACATTGTCTGCGTATCAGTGGAGAACAGTCCAGACGGACATATTGCCGTTGGAATATCGCGCTGTGGACAGACCTGTAGTTAATAATCCAGCTGTAGACCATTGGAGGGATCTCACAGAATCAGCCCACTTATTACAAGACAGTATTCATATTGAGCGATCATGAATAATGGCTCACACGTGCCCAAATGAACCATATTTGGTATTGTCTGAATCAATATAAGTATCACATACAAATGGCTTAATATAGCCTGGTACTGTGCTTTCAGCTTATAGTTATTCCAGATATACATGATAGTCCACTTTAAAGCTCTCGACAAGTCTAATTCATATAATGTTTTCTTCATTATAAATAAAGTAAGCGAATCATATCTATCATATAGATACAGGAAGTGAATAGAGGGATACTGACGGTTCTATTGTGTCTATTGAATTAATGTTGTTCTACTTGGTATCTTCTTGAGAAGGCGAATCATCTACCATACACATGTCTATATATCTATACTCCTCGCTCTATTACGGCCTCCATATACACACACGAGCGTTCTATTAAAAAACACATGGTACATAGAGAGCTGCAACTGGGACTCTCGACATCTACATGTATCTTAAACCCAGAAGCGGTTCAAACTGCTTCTATGAACGTCACAGAGCGCGGGGGGGCGCTGCGCTATGCTGCCTATTCTCTCGAGCGCGAGGTGACAGCTATCTGGTACTTGCCGTCTGGCAAATACAGCCGTCTAGTCCAGCTGATCGCGTGTTAAAGTCCTTACTAATGCAGGTCCTGTGAGATTCTTGCGCAGTCTCTCAAACAAGAATCTTCTAGCCATGATGAAAACGACAGTGTTCAATGAGCAGTATGACATGAGGAATGTGCTATAAAATTGTATACAGGGCTGTATCGGCTCAAAGCTATTTGTAGAAAATACCAAACAGTATAACTTCATGCCCTGAGCATATCTTAGTTACTAATATATATAGTATCCATGCGGGTCTTCCTCACTATAGTAGTACTATACATATAAGACAATATCATAAGGTGCCGTTTTCATATTAAGACATACAGCTCTGTAATATAGATTTGTTTCTATAATTAGAGGCGATCAGATATCTCTATTTTAATATTATGCACTTTAGAATCATAATATAATTAATTTAGTGTAATATGATATGCTATTAATGGCTTTAGTAAATGGGTGGTCTGGTTTGGTGTATTTTGAGGCAAAAACACTCATACCTGTATACACGTCCCGAAGTGATAGCTAGGAATACTGCCGCACTTGGACAGAAAAATGCAGGAGAGTTCATTTCTTTACTAACTCTCTCCTATTTTTTGTCTAGTGTTACTCATATTCTTTTAACTACTTGCTCTCCTGCGCTAATGCAGGATTAGCCAGTTCTATTGCTTTTATTAGATTTAGAGGTTACCTCAGGGCCCTCGTGTGTGTGCTGCTGTGTGTGTGTGTGTGTGTGGTCTCCTTTGTTTTCTCTCTCTCTCCATTCGCTGCGTGCTCTTCTCTCTCTCTCTCTCTCGTCATCTCTCTCTCTCGTCTCGTCTCTTCTCTGGGTCGGGAGGCGGCGCTTGTGGGTTGGTGTGTGTGTGATGTTAGCTATCGTTTAATTAGAGTTCAAGTTCAAGGTTCAGGCTTCTCAGATTGGATACAGGGGAGGTGGATTTATTTTCGACTTAGACAGCGCCCCATAGCTGGTTGCATAATTTGACTTTAATCCGGTTTCCTCCATTATTGACAGTCCTGTTTTGGACTATTTGTGTCTGCTGGCGCTCTCTCTCTCTCTTCTCTCTCCTCTCTCTCTCTCTCTCTCTTCTCTGCCGTCTCTCTCTGGTGGTGTGTAATTTTAGCTTATTTTAATTAGATTCAAAGTGTAAAGTTCGCAGGCCTCTGCAGGTCGGATAAAGGGAGAGAGAGGGGAATTTATCTGTCCATTGGACAGCGCTCCCATAGCTGTCTACGTAATTTCTATTGATATACATTAATCCTCTTATAGTGTTTTCCTCTGTATATATCTGAGACTCTCTATGCTTATT
>NW_011353632.1:5428-18389 GCF_000735185.1 Notothenia coriiceps | reverse complement strand
AGTATTTTTGTTTTTTGGTATATTCACTAAATTATAAATTGTCCCTTTTGGAGTTACTCTCAGGCCTTATTTACATCTTGGTCGGATCTAGTCATCTGTGTGAACCAGATTCAAACATTTTGTTTATGTTTTTAGGAGTGTAAAATTTTTCCCTCTGAAGTTAAAGTGAGAAATGAACAAATGAGTACGTGTCTACCTCACGCTCGTCCCTAGTCGGTCGGTCGACCTTCTTTTTTTCTTTAGAATGGAGTTCCAGGTGGGCGAGTACCGTGTTGATGTCACACATTGCATCGTCGTGTGCACCTGAGGAACTGTAAACAACATAGGGATTATTGTCCTTACTTAACATCTAACCCGACCACACGCAACACAAAACGTATTTCACGACGGTTGAACAGGAAGAATTACAACCACGTCGCACTAGGTCCATTGAAGGTCGTTTATCGACAGACGTCACACAGTCTGGAGGTATACTACTCTGTCATTCGGTTGAATTACATAAACAGTGTATTGTAATATGAAATGACCTTGGGAGTCGACAGACCAACTAACCTCCAATCAGATAGCGGCTTGTCAGTCAGAGAGACAACATCTAGTACATAACTAAGTTAGTTACAGTTGATACATGATGAAGGTTGGAAATATTATTCATCTACCCAGGCACACGATTGGATCAACCCGACTTTGACACTCAGGAGGTATTCCACGTTTACTCTTTACGTGACTCATTGGAACCTCGTCAAGGTCAAGGTCGCATAATTTCCAATTCAATGACAAAAAAAAATTACTCTATCTCAATGTTTTTGGCACAACGCGCCCTACAGACTATGTACATAACAGATCCCTTTTTTTATATATCCATAAGTGTCAAATATATAAAGTCCTGTTAGTCTTCAAGTCTGAATTTTTTGGTGTTGTTAGATACAGGAATTTTTTTAAAAACAATATGTTGCTACACGTAGAGATGTTCATAATTGGGGGGGAGAGAGTAGTCCTAACGACGGTGTCTACGGGTCGTCACGTATATGAACCCTTTGGAACTACCTGGATTTCTGCATAAATTGGTCATAAAATGTGTTCTGATCTTCATCTAAGTCACAACAATAGACAAACACAGTCTGCTTAAGCTAAAACCACACAAACAATTATATGTTTTTATTGAACACACCATGTAAACATTCACAGTGCAGGGTGGAAAAAGTATGTGAAACCTTGGATTTAATCACTGGTTGACCCTCCTTTGGCAGCAATAACCTCAACCAAACGTTTCCTATAGTTGCATATCAGACCTGCACAACGGTCAGGAGGAATTTTGGACCATTCCTCTTTACAAAACTGTTTCAGTTCAGCAATATTCTTGGGATGTCTGGTGTGAATCGCTCTCTTGAGGTCATGCCACAGCATCTCAATTGGGTTGAGGTCAGGACTCTGACTGGGCCACTCCAGAAGGCGTATTTTCTTCTGTTGAAGCCATTCTGTTGTTGATTTACTTCTGTGCTTTGGGTCGTTGTCCTGTTGCATCACCCATCTTCTGTTGAGCTTCAATTGGTGGACAGATGGCCTTAAGTTCTCCAGCAAAATGTCTTGATAAACTTGAGAATTCATTTTTCCGTCGATGATGGCAATCTGTCCAGGCCCTGAGGCAGCAAAGCAGCCCCAAACCATGATGCTCCCTCCACCATACTTCACAGTTGGGATGAGGTTTTGATGTTGGTGTGCTGTGCCTTTTTTTCTCCACACATAGCGTTGTGTGTTCCTTCCAAACAACTCAACTTTGGTTTCATCTGTCCACAATATTTTGCCAGTAGTGCTGTGGAACATCCAGGTGCTCTTTTGCAAACTTCAAACGTGCAGCAATGTTTTTTCTGGACAGCAGCGGCTTTTCCTCCATTTTCTGACCAACTTATGCAGAAATCCAGGTAATTCAAAAGGGTTCACATACTTTTTCTTGCAACTGTAGTTTCAATGCGCAGCAGATCTCAGGTTGGCTGATTGGAAAATAAACTAAGCTCCTTTAAAACCCTCCTTTCCTTATATTCTAATCAATTTTTTGGAATGTATATTTTACATAATCAGACCAAGGTATATAATTTATTTTCTGCAATGCCGGTCTCAGAACATCAGGGTTGGTTATTTGAATAATGTATTTTGTACAATCTGAGTATCACAATAGAAAAATAATGTTACCTGATTACTTTCAAGAGTTTTCCGGTGTTTAGTTGAATAACACTTTCACTGTGAGGAGCAGAATTGCTAGTGCAGAGAAATAAGTTCAAATTGACCCTGTGAAAGTCCTGATGCAACCTCAATCATTTATATATTTATATGCACTTTATATGTGCACGCTACGTTCGTGTTCGCACACGTCCACCTAGGCAGGCTATGTGACGATGACGGCTTAAGGTTAAAAAATAATTATAAACAAATGTGAAAGTGGGGGGTAAACAAACAGATTTTGTGGGGGTGGGGAGAACCTCTGGAAATTACGCCCAGGATTTAGATGACCAACAGCAGAGCTCGGGGCTATAACGCAGACTTGTTTGACTTTTTTCACTTTGTTGTTCTCCTTTCCTCCGCTCTTGTCTCTGATTGTGAGTGTGTGCATTCGTATGTGTGTGTGGGAAGCGGAGCCCCGCCCTTTGGAAACAGAGCGGAGGACAGAATGTGAATGCGCAAAGCAATGCAGTGAACACTGAAACATGCACATACATTGGATAAATAACGAATAACATGTTCAATTCGAAAAGTGACCGTAGATAGATTACTTCAGTTGCGATTTGGCGGCATATATATACAAAATGTAGAATGTAATTAAAAATGAAAAAAACACCTTGAATTTCAGGGGGGGCGCAGGGCTCCTTTGGGGTGGCGCAGCGCCCCCCCAAGACAATGGTAGGGGAAACACTGGGCTTATGAATAACATTTGATTGATTGACAGGATAGGAACTGAATCCGCACCTAGCAGCATATTTATGTCCCTTCCCAACAAGACTGGCTTCTCAGGATTCCACCCTGAACGTCATTAAGTCATGGTAGGGAATAAACTAATTAGAGGCGATGATAACACTGGCCAGGATTGCAGCTTTTTATAATTTATTCCACCTTAAGAGGCCGTGCAGACAGTGTGTCTTTTGTTTGCTCCCTTTGCATTGATTGATGGAATTAAGAAGCATATTATTATGAATAAGAGCAGCTGCTTGTATTAATTCAATGTTTTTCTTCGTCTGGACTCTCTGATTGCAGCCACCTCTTGGTAATTTATTCAAATGAAAACAATGTCTGTCACAACAGGGCTGCCAGTATGTCTCTGTTGAGCTTTCAAGCATGAAATTAAAGTTGGAACAGTTTCAACGGAATTCATTATAGGGTTTGTGACAAGTACAGTAAAATAAAGGTTTATTTTATACAGAAATGGTAGAAGATATTTAAGATCCCCTATTATACTGTTGTTCATCAATATATTACAGCTCTCAGATACAAAACATGTCTCTGCAGCATCCCATAATCCCCTCTGTTTCAGCCCTGTTTTAAAAGTGCTGATTCTCTGTCTGTTACTTGAGATGAAAATAAGGAGCCCCTCCCCACGCCCCTCTGAGAGACATTTGGTTAAAAAGAACACAATGGTAATCTCGGAGGAGAGTCAGGTGATAANAAAGTGCTGATTCTCTGTCTGTTACTTGAGATGAAAATAAGGAGCCCCTCCCCACGCCCCTCTGAGAGACATTTGGTTAAAAAGAACACAATGGTGCTCTAGGAGGCGATTCAGGTGATAAGGTGGGGGGGGGGTTACCTTGGTTGCTGATTGGCTAATGGTTACCCAAGCCAAAACATCGTTATGACATCATAAAGTGTCCAAAATCTAATCAGCTCATTTTCAGACAGGTTTTTATAGAAATGGATCAGGACAAAAAGTGAGCTAATCTTTTTTTCTGAAACTTTCAGAACCTCTTTACACAGAGGGGACACATGTTGATGTATAAAAGACAAAAAGTGGATTTTGCATAATAGATGACCTTTAAGAAAAACCAAAAGGTGTAGAGAAGACCAAACAATGAAAGGTTTGAAGAACAATTGCTTACTAGAGTACACATTCCCGACCAAGGAGTGTGGTATTAGAGCAATTGATGATGGTTTAAAGGAGTGAGTGGGAGTTGTTCAAGCCCTGTAAAGTGAAATGCCACTTAAGCTAATATAGAGGCCACTTCTAAAAGAAATGACTGAGGTCAGAAAGCAGTGTGCATATTGGCAAAGCTTTAGATGGATTCTGTGCCAGACAGCTGCGGAGCATGTATTCATAAGTATGTGTAACTGGAGACCGAAACAGAGTTGATGAGGCAGGGATGTGTAAATCTGCTGAATTATGTGTCCTTGCATGAGTGATGAATTGAAGATGACAGTGACAAAGAGGACACCTTGTTCACTCAAAAAACAGACATGTAACCTCTAGTTAAATGTCCTGTTGTCTGTCAGCAAATGTCCTCTCTGTCATTGTTAAAGAAGTTGGATTTCCATGCATGCATTGAACCCTTTTAGTGTTCGGTTTATGCCAAGGTCGAGCAGCTGAGTTCTCATTTCATACAGTCACTCTTAGTAATGTCAATCAAGCCCAAGTGAGCAGAAGCAGTGGGATGGGGAGTGGGAATGAGCACGGTACAAGACTGAGTCGCTCCATGCTTAATGACCTGATAAATAATAAATCCCCTGTCTAATTATGAATTGGTCAAAACTAATCAGATTTCTGCCACCCGTTTTCTAATAAGCCCATTATCATTTCCACTCACTCACAAATGATAAAATCTGAATATGTCATGGTAGTTTAAGCCTGAAAAACGTTTTGTTTTGCACGCACTGTTCTTACTGCTGATACGTGTTCAGTGCCGTAAAATAATGAGACTTCCTGTATGTGTATGTAGTTGTCTGATGTACTGTATTTTGCCCATGGGGCATTTTTCCCTTACAAAATCTTTGGAAAATGCACAGCTGTAAAATTGTGTTTTTTGTTGTTGTACTCACTCCCTGAAATGACTCCCGTTGTCATTTAAGTTCCATCCGTCCAATAACCTTTTGGAAAGGATAGCAGAATGACTCCATTATTGAATCCCATTGCTGTGTGCAGGGACACGAAGTCCAACTGATGTCAGATTAGGCTATCATAGTCATCAAATCTTGGCCGCGAGACCAATCATAGCTCGCAGTCTTTCACGACTCACATGATTTCATTTGGAATGAAGCGCTGGGGATCAACTGAGGTGCTAGGGTTTAACTTTGAGGAACAAGAATGTAAACAAACTGTAGCAGGATGTATGGTGCTGGCTGACCTGGGGAGGCCTAAAAATATCAATAAAAAGCTGTGAACTTTCCTCTGTTTCACAGTTGCTTTTCCAGTTCCAGCTGCAGCATTGACAACATCTATATCTTATCATCAGTTATTTTCTGCATGATTACATTAGCAAAGCTTTGTGGGTCAAAGTGACACACTGGAAGGCAAAGGACAAATAACATGCTGTTTTCTCTGTCGCGAGGTGGTTATTATCTCATCTCAATAAAAACCCAGTACACAAGATTTTTCTGTTGGACTGGTTTTGGTTTCCTTTTAATAAAGCCCCCTACCCCCAGTGGCTTGCATTCTCATAGCAAAAGCCAATGTGTGCGGAGATCGGATTTCATCTACTAAGACACACTATCCGGGACAAAACAATGGATTGACACAAGCGGCGCCTGTTTCATTCCGATCGAGCCGCTACTCTACAACGGCCAGGATAGTCTAAAACGGGCATATCATACAGTATCCACAGATACTGATGTTTCTTGATGGCAGAGAGTGGCACGTTCATCCAAAATGTTACCTGATTTTACAGTATTCCATCAAATCTGCTTTCATATAGAGTGACACCACATATTGAAGGGTTTTTGAGGAGGAATCAGTGCCTGAGGGTTAACAGCACAGCATAGATGCATGACATAATGTTTGGACAGCTGGAATTCAACCAGCTGCATTAGTATTTATGCCCTTAGGCCCACATGCAGTTCATGTTCCGATTACTGGTTGTACAACGTGGTACTCATATCGATGATAAGTAAAAACATATAATCGATATAATAACAGTCTATCAGCACACTGTGATTTCTTGCACCTTGGTGTAACATGAAGGCAGCAGCTTATTTTACTTTTTAATTATTGTTGACAGTAAACTATGTATGTGTCAGCCTAGCATAAAGGATGAGGGTGAATTTGGGTCATCCCCAAGCCAGCCTCAAACTCCACTCTGCTGCTGCAGCGCTATGATTCATCTTTGTATCAATCCAACAGACTGCACACATTGCTCCAAAATGACTGCCTTTAGGACATGTTTTAGGATATTTTTTGTTAATAGAGGCTTGCAGGTGTGTAAGTTATTCTACATAGTTATACTGTTATACATACATTTTCATTTTGCATTCCTATTTTGCATGTAAAATGACAGTTTGATTGTTTTTCCTACAATTTTTCCACAGAAAACAGTCACTACACTGAGCTCAGGACATCTTGGAACTACTTACCCGATGATACCTGAAATCTTATAATACGTTTTAAGAATTCTTTGTTTTATCATTATCATCAGGAACATCATGGCGCCACAGATAACCGATTGACAATCTACATTCCTTGGTGAGGCATTAAATCACATTTTAGATCTCAGATGCAATTGGATACCAAGGCACAATTTTCCTTAGGGTCACAGTTTATTGAATTTAACATTTCTCCTGCCCCGCCCGAATGTACCAGTGAAAATCCCATCATGATCTGCTCCAGTGATTTACCGTTACTCATGGAAAATGAATGGGAGGCAGTGTCTCCACAGCATCTGGCAGAGACTCAAAGAGAGGCTGTTGCAGATTCATATAAAAAGTGTTGTTCATTAGAGATAAGTTCAGATAACAGGGTACTGCATTTTGTGCACAAAGGAACCATTCATTTTAATAAATCAAATTAAAGTAACGGCTACTAAGTGATTGGATTAAATTGACAAAGTCCTATAATGAAGAAAAAAAAGAAAAAAGCCTGGCAGTGCTTGTTACCTAACACATTATGTAAGCATTGCTGTTTGGTACGTATGTGTGTGTGTGTGTGTGTGTGTGTGTGTGTGTGTGTGTGTGTGTGTGTGTGTGTGTGTGTGTGTGTGAGTGTGTGTGTGTCTTTGAGGATAGCAATCAGGACAAGCAATTGAAATGTAGCAGATGTTTGTCTGTCTAAACTGATGAAGCATTATGACTGTCATTTTTGCTAAATCTTTTCATGTATTTTATCGTCAGACAAAAGATAAATCCTTAACAGAACAACAATAGGATGACAAAAAAAAGAGGATTACAAGGGCAGTGAGTAGAGGACAGGTAACACAATGTTTTCAATGGATCAGAGGAGTGTGCGTTTGGGTGCAAGTTTGTGTGTGTGTGTGTGTGTGTGTGTGTGTGTGTGTGTGTGTGTGTGTGTGTGTGTGTGTGTGTGTGTGTGTGTGTGTGTGTGTGGGAGGGGGGGCATTGTTTATTAGCCAGGTTACTTTTGAGAGCTTATGTATAATATGTGTTTGTATTCAGTCAAACACTGCTGTCTGTGCTTGCAGTTTATAAAAATGTTTTGAAGGAGGGAAACACAACTATCTAGCCATTAACTGCAACTATTATTAAATGTGCTAGTAATTTCGAATGTTGCCATCTAAACATGCATTAGTACCTTTTTTATTACTGGACCCCCTGAATTATTTTAATCAATGTTCATATTCGGTCAAATACTGATGTCTTTAATTGCAGTTTTTCTAAGTTTGTTGAAGCATGCAAACACAATTATCCACCCAAATGTTACACCTATTATTAAATGTGCTCTAGTGATTGTTAATGTTGCCTACAAGCACTAATACTTTCATGTTGAACTTATTGTCTCTCTTATTGGTTGGACCTCTTAAACTCCCGTTGATTGAACACCCTGGGTTTCAACTTTTTAACAAAATAATAATTTCTGTACTTCAGAAAAAACACATGGTCTTTCCTTCCGCATTTGTTATTAGGATAAACAGTTACTTCCTTATCCACTTGTTGTCAGTTTTGAAGGTCTACTTTATGTTTCAAGCTTACACAAAAAAAGCTGTAGGAATTTCCATTTCAGCCATGTGTCATGAGGAGTTCAGACTCTCCTGTGCTGATAAATCACACTCTTTGATTAAAATTGTATCAAACCTCTGGGTAAAAATCTGGAAAAATCATCTATCATTGAAAGGTGATGGCAAAGCTTTCTGCTGCAGTATACATTTTAAAGTGATTACTCCTTATCACTTCCGTACATCAAGGTCACATTCAGACAGATAGGTTGCAAGACAACATACAATATATTGTGCAGTCCTCGGTTGCAGTTAGTGTGAAAAACTAGATGGTATTTTATTAACAATTGTCCTTGAGCACGAATACCATAGCTCTGATCTCTCCGGATAAAAGCTCTTGAAAGACTTCTTGAGTCTAGCACACCAGGGCACAAAACTGAAGCGAATTTGTTATCTGTTCTTGGTTTCACTTTGGCCAACTGTGTGCACATGCATTCCAATAAACACACTTACAAAAACGCATAAATACTTAAATACAAGGGCATCTTGTCACAAGTAGATCCGTATGAAGTGGTTTGCCAAAGCCTTGAAGCCATGCAATATCTTTTGCCAAGAATTAGTTTGAATATATTAGCCAGTTTATTTGGCTCAACTAACTCTGAATAATGACTCGGAAATGAGTCCAAATTATTCATCGTTGATATATTTTGCTGCTTCACATTAAGGGGAGTATAGAACAACAGAGAGCTGATCTCAGCTAATTGTTCTGTTGGTTCTATTGAATCCTGTTGTATGATATTGTGTTCACTATATGACAAAATTATGTTAAACAAAATCAAGGCAAAGGTTGTGACACATTTGAAACCTGCGTATTTCACTGGCACTGATGTCCTTACGTGCCCTTGGATGACACAAAAATAAAGGAGACAAAACACTCAATGTCATTACGGGCAACCATGGCCATTCCAACCCAGTCTCACATCTAAACGTGTAATAACTACGTTGGTCCACAACTTGGGACGTTCATCCATTCATTTCCAATGCCTGGCTGGCTGTATACCTCCAGCAATGTTAACTATGTTGAAGCACTTATTTGAACTGATATTATATATATGTATTATACTCTTATAAGATGTATGTAGATAGTATAAGAAATGTGCAGAATATGACAGTTTAATGGTGGAGGTATACACACATATTGATAGATGTCTTGTAATGCACTGTTGAGGAACCTGTGACTCAAGTTCTTCATTCATTGCATAACTACACCGTAGTTGTGTATAATATGATATGTCAATACACCTTTGTTACGGCTGCTGCCTTCCTGGTGGTCTGAGTGTTTTCAGCTGTGTGTGTTCTATGTAAATGAGCTGTGCGGTTGCCCTCCCAGCATTGGCTGCCATCTCCTGGTCCGCCCCTGAAGATTGCGATTGGAGCACGCCGGGCCCGACGCACTCCAATCACAGTGCACAGCCGGCGCACACCTGCTGGAGATTACTACAAAGCTTTGGGACAATCATCATTCTGGAGGCTCTGTATGTGGACAGATGCCTCTCGCTACTTGCTCTTTGTTCTGTGGTTAAACTTGTGTGATTAGTAGTGTCTAGAGTAGCTTAGTTAGTGTGTAGAGTAGCTTAGTAGTGTTTAGAGTAGCTTAGGATTCTATTACGGTTGCCTGTAGTTTAGTTGTGTTTTTGTATAGATTCTTTGTGTTAGTTGTACCACTTTTAAAGTGAGGTTTGGGTTTCGTTCTTTATTGAGTATATTAGTATTTATTTTCCCTGTATGTCTTTAGACTCCTTTCTTAGAGTCCTCCTTTTGTTTGGTTATTTGTCAACCTGTGCCCTTTTGGCCCTTTTGTTTGTTCCAGGCTGCATGCCTGCCATTTTGTTTACCCAGCTATTTTAAATAAACGCTTATAATTATTANTTTTTTTTTTTTTTTTTAAAGCTTTATACCCAAAATCAGCACTTTTGAAACAGGAAGTGAAATAGAGGGATATGAGGCATGGCTAGAATGGGTGATCTGTTTGGTATTTTGAGCAAAACACTTCATAGACATGTTTTTTATATATTTGTATATATCTGAGACCTATGCTATTGCCTAAAAATAGCATGATAGGTGTCCTTAATTTACTGTAAAATGGAGCAACCTTTACGAAATCCGATCCCCCCCCAAGGGATGAATACATTATTTCTTATTCGGATTTTTGTACCAAGTTTGCATTACATAATAGAGAGGGAGATGTTCTTGCACTGTAACTCTTGCTCATCACTGATTCTTCTCTTTCTCCTCTCCCATTAAAGTTTCTCCAGCATCATGCAGGAGACGCTGCAGGATCTGGCCCCTCAGTGTCAGGTGACCTTCCACAAGTCAGAGGATGGGAGTGGGAAGGGAGCGGCTCTGATCACCGCCGTGGCCTGCAGGGTGAAGAGCGCAGAGCAGCAATGAAATCTAAATCTACTCCAGGGTTTAGACCCGTCCTGCCGAAAGATTGACTTATTACATTCACATTATGTGCATGTCTGTTTTTAAGGTTTGTTACATATTTATGATGTGAGCTGACGTGGCTTGGCCCGCTTGGAAAATAGCTTTAGAAAGGATTTATGTGTTAGAGAGTTGCACCTTCTGTGAAATATGACTGTTACGAGCTGTGGGGCTCTGTTTTTATTTTTATTATCACATTCCCTAGTTGTGAAGTTGCACCTTCAAGTGACCTTACCTTCAAGTGACTGACTATATGTTTGTAATCACTGTGAATGTATAGTCTTTGATCAATGCGCAATTTTTATTTAAATTCACTTCATACAGTTGCTAACATTCACTGTTTTCAATGTTATCAAATTACACGTTGTCTTCATATCAGGTTCATATTTGAAAATGTCATTTAGAATCAATTCCAGAACGTGCCTTCAATAAGAACATCCAGGCTTGAAATGGAGATATGAAACCAAAGTTTATTTTTATATGAAAGTGTTTGTTAGTGCCTATAGGTCTAATGACTGCAGCTGTTCTGAGGCAATGAAGGAGTAACAAGTCGCCTGAGGGCAGGAGACGTTACATGTTTCATAGCTCTGACCTAAAAACTAACTGACATCACTAATAATTTATAAACTGTTACTTCATTATCAGAATAATGCTTAATATTATTTGAATGTTGCCATTGTCACACCATAATATATGCCCTCATTCTTCCTTAGTCAGATGTACCAACATTACAAATATTATAATATAAATTCCCTTCTGGGGAAAGTTAATTGAAAAATCACTCTTGGGGTTGGGAGTGTGCGGAAATTCACAAGGTTAAAGGAAGGGATTCATTTAGTTAGGCTTGTTGTTGTTATTATTTATGTATCTGTTTTGTGTTACGTGTGGATGCTGTGTTGTACAAAGAAAGAAAAATAACACTCCATGGCCGTGTCTGTTTGAGATTCTGATGTTTTCTAAATCAGAGATACTGGGAGCTGTATTCCCTTTAATACTGTTTATCAAACCATAAACCCCAACATCCACCTGTATAATCATTATAATTTGTTTAAGGGGTAAATCTCACATTACTGTAACCAATGGAAACATGTTTTAACCCCACTGAGTTCACGATGACTGATTACTTTGACATTAAACATTCTCTTAAACTGAACTCCTTGCTCCTTTAAAGAATAAATGGCAGTGAACCATAGACTGCATATATAAAGGCAGTAAACAGATGTATTTTTCTGCTATTTTCTCATCACACAAAGACTGTCAATAAGTTATGCTGTATTGAGTGGAGGTCGCTCTTTCTTCGTCACGATGCGTCTAAAGAAATAATCACTATGTGCAGCTCTTCACTTTGTTGTTGTGCTTTCTCTGTTCAGTTGTTTCTTTCTTCTCCACCATGCTGCACTTAGCAGTGCTGAACAATAGGGAGTACCATTTTTAATAATTATGGGACCTTATTGTTCGCAGCTGAAGCATGGGGTGCGTTCACACCAGCCTTGTATAGTCCGGTTGAATCGAACCCTGGTGCGTTTAGCCGCTTAGTGCGGTTCGTTTGGGTCGGTGTGAACACAGTCCGAGACCTCTTAAGTGAACTAAACAACCGGACTCTGGTCCTTTAAAATAGGTGTTCTCGGAGCGCTTGCTTGCGAACTCTGGAGCGGTTCATTGCTGGTGTGAACGCAGTCCGCACCAAAACATAGGAAGCGCAGTATTTACGTGTCACAAGAACGCGGATATCTTCAAAAATCTTTAGCGAAAGATTCTTTCAAGACATCCGCGGTTGTTTAGTTAAAGAGTGAAGCAGAATTAAGTGTTGAACAGTGTCGTGTAAAGTAAAAATTCTCCGTCAGCTACATAAAAGTAAGAACACCTTTCGTCGGTGAAACGCCCCTCCTTACTGCAGAACATCCCTCATGGGTAATGTGCAGCGTATGGGGAAAATATAACACCGACAGGCTGATCAGGAGCCCAACGCGAAGCGGAGGGATCTAGATCGGCATGAAGGTGTTCTTTTCCCCATAATGACCAAGTCGCTGCACATTATCCCGCTTATTACACGGCCACATTCTCAACAAAGTAACGACATGACTCCCAATATTAATTGAAATGCTTTTGTGGGATTTAGAAAATCATTTTATTGATTAAAAAATGAGGGTTGTACGTTTGTGGGTGATTGACATTATTCACCCGCGGATCTATGGGTGGGTGTTTTTCTGCTACGAACCTTCTGAAAAATGAACAAGTGAACAACTGTGGTCTGGTGCGCATCAGAGAGCGGACTATTGTGTGTGAAGGCACCTAAGTGAACTTTATTAGCAGCATTACAGGCATTAATTTATAAACCTAACACAAAAACGTAAGACACATTTGTGGTTTGGTAAGATTATGTGGCTGCTTCTTGGATATAA
>NW_011353632.1:0-5383 GCF_000735185.1 Notothenia coriiceps | reverse complement strand
GGGCGCGGGGCCTTCCTTTGGGGGGCTGGCCCCGCAGCGCCCAAGACAATGCGTTAGGGGGAAAACACTGGGGCTTATGAATAACATTTGATTGTCTTGAACCAGGATTAGAACTGAGATCCGCCACCTAGCAGCATATTTTATGTCCCTTCCCAACAAGACTGGCTTCTCAGTGATTCCACCCTGAACGTCATTAATAGTCATGGTTTTTAGGCGAATAAACTAAATTAGAGGCGATGATAACAGCTGGCCCAGGATTGCAGGCTTGTTTATTAATTTATTCCACCTTTAAGAGGCCGGTGCAGACAGTGGCTGTCTTTTGGGTTTGCTCCCTTTGGCATGTGATGCGCAATTAAGAAGCCATATTTATTTTGATGAATAACAGCAGCTGCTTTGATGTAATTCAATGTTTTTCTTCGTCTGACTCTCTGATTGCAGCACCTCCTGCGTGAATTATTCAAAGTGAACCCACAATGCTCTGTTCACAACAGGCCTTGCCCCAAGATATCGTCTTCTGGTCTGGAGGCCTTTCCAAGGCATGAAATTAAAGTTGGAACAGTCCAAACGGAATTTCATTATAGCGGTTTGCTGACCAAGCCTAACAGTAAAATAAAAGTTCTATTTCTATACAGCAAATTGTTAGAAGATATTTAAAATTCCCTATTATACTGTGGTTCGCTCATCGAATATATTACAGGCTCTTCAGATACAAAACATGTCTCTGCAGCATTTCCATAATCCCCTCTGTTTTTCAGCCGCTTTTTTATTTTTCCAAAGGCTGCATCCGTCTGTTACTTTGAGCATGAAAATAAGAGCCCCTCCCCACGCCCCCTCTGCAGAGAGATTTGGGTTAAAAAGAAACACAATGGTGCTCTAGGAGCGATTTCAGGTGATTAAAGGTGGCGGTTGGGGGGGGGGTTTTACCTTTATTGCCCTGGATTGGCAATGCGTTACAAAAAGCCAAACATCGTTCTTATGACATCATAAAGCTGTCCAAATCTGCATCAGCGGTCATTTTCAGACAGGTTTTTTATAGAAATGGATCACGACAAATGAGAGAGAGAATCTTTGTTCCTGAAGCCTTTCAGAATCTCTTTACACAGAGGGGGACACATGTTGATGTAGGAAGAGAAACGAAGAGCACAGAAGAAGAGCGGGGACACATGCTTGATGCTAGAAGCAGACAATGGGTTGAGAAGAAGGGACACATGGGTTGATGGTTTTTAGAAGAGACATGAAGAGGGAATGCGGACACATGTTATGATCATAAAGAGACATCGATAAGCACTGTGTTGTCTACATATGACTGTATAAGAGACATGTTATCGAGAAGGGAGCAGAGACTCTTTTTTTGATGACTTAAAGAGTCTTTTCACAAGAGGCGGGACACATGTTGATGTAGAAGAGACATGAAGAAAGAGGGGAACACATGTTGATGTAGAAGAGACATGAAGAAGTGCATTTTGCATAATAGGTGACCTTTAAAATGAATTTAACCAATGTCTTTGTTTTCCTCTTAAGGTATGAGAAGATGATCAGTGTGCATGTACCTGGGGGAGATACGTGAGGAATTGTGCTCATTGATTTCACCGAAAAAGGGCCTGCTGTTCAGAGGAAAGCTTTCTGGAGCGCCTCAAGACCCCGCGGCATCTTCGAGACAAGTTCCTGGACACAGATTGAGAGGTGAGTGTTACAGGACCAGACTGTGTACAGAACAGTTAAATCACCCAAACAAAAACTGGGCCTTCAGTGATGTGCCAAAGGCTGCCAGATGAGATCAGTTTAGTTAAATATTCACGGTTGTTTGAGCTTGTAGGGGTTTTATATTATATTTGGCCCTCAGTTTTATCAATGAAGCTTTCACCTCTCCTCTCCCTCCTCTCTTCCCAAGCAAAGGCAAACAGACTTAGGGAGAGCTGCTTCTCCCTGGTATGATTACACAGGGCCCCTTCTCTTTGTGCTTGGGCTTAGCTGTACCCAAAATATGACCCCTGATACTGGGCTGATACCGAGTCATAAAGCCTTACTCTCCTTCAGATAATACCAGGAGAAAAGTTGTCGCTAAGGGGTCAGAAATCAAGAGGGATATATCTGGGAGTCCATCTTATCAAGTTGCGGTACCCTCCCAGCTCGGGACAAAACTTGCATTATGTACAAGGTCTCATTTTCAAGAGAGACCTGTTAAGTGGTAACACTATCACACAAAGTTACAGACAGACAGGACACTAAACACAGAGGCAACACTCAAATACAACATCGTAAAATCCATTGAAATCCATATACAGCAGTCAGATATAGCAGGTGCAAACACCCACAGATGATTTCTCCAGCTTTTTTTTAAATGAGTTTAAAATCCGTGATGGGTATCAAACTGGTTAGTTCCTGCTGAAGTGTGTTCCAGGTCGAGGGGGCAGAGTATGATATGGCTTTTTTCCAAAGCACCGTGCGTACTGAGGGGACGGACAGAGTGATGTCATTTTGAGATCGCAGTCTATAGCTGTACTGTTTGTGTGATATGTAGAGGGGCAGCAGTCCAAGCATAGCGGTATAGATGAGTTTTTACCAGTGTAGTGATCTGCGCATTGATAATGATGTCCAGTTGACTAAAGAGTACAGCGTGCAATGGTGTGTGAGGGGTTTGCAGTTGGTTATGAACCTCAGAGCCCCATGGTAAACAGCGTCCAATGTTTTATTATCCTCTTTGGATTAGTTAAAGATGGCATATTATGCTAATGTTCTGGTTCATATCAGTATGTAGTGTCTCTACTGACATGTCTCCATGCTTTAATGTTCATAAAGTTCTTTATTTGTCTCATACTGCTGCAGCACCTCTTTTCACCCTCGCCAGCTCTGTTGTGATTGGTCAAACGCTTAGTGACGTCCCGTCCCTTAGCCCATGCCATTTAGTTTCAATAATCCCTCATTTAAGTGGTTTCTGCCTTCCTTGAGTACATTGGGTTTACATTAGGGTTGTAATTGAATGGAACATTAAGTGACCTTCAACCTGGAGCGGACTATCACAGTGATCGGATGTTGCGTCCCCTCGCCGCGCTCAGCAGGTTAAAGTGCTTTGAAGGAAGCAGATTTATATATCTCTTTGCACATTATTGGGTTTTTGCCGATATAACATTTGCTGACATTATACTACTTGTTTTGGCCTAATCTAATGCCTATAGGTTCGCTATTAGTTTACTAGAAAAAATACTTTATCTTACTTAGTTGAGTCCAAGCAATGTCATGACATGGAAGCTCACACACAACTTTTGAAAACATCCCTTTTAGATATTTTTGGTAAATGTAGCCGCCGCTTTTATCCAGAGGTGCTTTAATTGCATTCTGGGAAAAAGGAACTCGCAACCATTTCTCCGTTCAGGATGCTCTTTGTAGCTGAAGGCGTGCAGCGTCACGGTTAATTGACTGTATTTATGATGCACCTTCCTACCTTTCCGGATACATAGTGCTTTTAAAACTCCACAAGTCTCACACACGCAGAGTCTTGAGTGTCTTACGCACATTTACTTGATTGCACCTTGGACAATAACATCTCAAGGAAAAAAGAAATAATTCAAATCAACTTTAAACGGTGTCTATTTGAAGCTTATGTGCCAGCACTGAAGTGTACTCTTTGAGTGTGTCTTCAATGGTTGGTTGCACTTATTGTAGGTTGCTCTTTCCACCACGTCATCACTCCACCACGCTTTCTGTTCTACAGTGTCTTTGTATTTTTCCCAATTCCCTTCAGGTCATCTTTGTTTGTGTGAAATGTTTTTTCTAAAGTTACTTTGCGTGTCTAGAAAATCGCTATATAAATTAAACTATTGTTATTTTTATTATTATTATAAGTATTGCTTTGGATCAAATTGTTAATATTTTCATTATTGTTATAATAGTAATAATTATGTTGTATTATTATTATTGTTTTGAGAGATAAGATTAGTACTTTATTGATGCCAATTTGGGAAATGTTTGCGTTAAGAGAAATTAAGATACTAGAAATAAACAATCCAAAATATGTCTAAAATAGTATTAAAAAGCTAAAAAGTTGTGAAAAATATACATGTGGAAATACAAATGTATAGTAACAAAATATAATGCAGGATATTATATATACATTAATCGTGGATGGATGGATCAAATCGTCAGCTAGAAAACTGTAATAACTATGAATTTGCCATTTATTACTGATGTTTACTATTAAAGGTGTTATTGCAGCTTTTACACTATAAACAGGAAAGCTCTGAATAATGCAAAAGAAAAGTTTGAATAAGTTTAGTTTAACAGTGTTTTTAAGTAAATGTATGTTATCTTTCTCACGTGTGTAACCGTGGTATATAATAATAATAATAATTAGTAAGTATTCAATAGGGCTGCTAATATGTAAACTAGCATGCTTTTTAATAATTATAACAGATTCAAGTTACATTTTAAAGATTACAATCCTGCTTTTTCAATCCTATAAATATATATAATCAAATAAAAAATAATAATACAAATAATTATAATGGAAAAAGTAATGAAGTTAGCTTATAAATAATAATAAAAAATATTTTTATTATTACTATCATGTATTTATTATTATTAGTATTAAAGTGTGATATTTTGGAAAAAAAACACAAAAAAAACCTTTAGCTGGAAAATGGTCAAATATAAGAATTACGTTACATCATCTTGAGATACCAGCAAGTCAATGTGTGTTATCTTTCTCTCCCGTGTCTAACCGTGACTCTCTGCCCCTCAGCGACCGCCTGGCCATGCGTCAGGTGCGCTCCATCCTGCAGCACCTGGGCCTCACCATCTCCACCTGTGACGACAGCGTGTTGGTGAAGGAGGTGTGCAGCGTGGTGTCCCGCAGGGCGGCGCAGCTCTGTGGCGCCGGGTTGGCCGCCGTGGTCGACAAGATCCGACAGAACCGCAACCTGAACCAGCTCTCCATCACCGTGGGAGTGGACGGCACGCTCTATAAGACCCACCCTCAGTAAGGAGCATGACTAAAGACTGAAGTTAAACTTTGAGGAGCATCACAAGTAGGGCTGGGCGATTTGAAGAATATCCAACATCACAATATCTTTTACCCAATACCTGATATTGTTGAGTTTACCATTCAAGGTGGAATTGGTGGAAAAAGGAACAGACACTGAAGGGCAAAAGTGTCCCCATTAAAACCACTCTAAACCATTATATCCAATGCCATTACAGCAGAAAATGTGCCTTTCTAATATATCAGGGTTTTAAAGTTTTTCTTTTAGAGCACTGTAGCACATTAATTTGTGTGTGTGTGTGTGTGTGTGTGTGTGTGTGTGTGTGTGTGTGTGTGTGTGTGTGTGTGTGTGTGTGTGTGTGTGTGTGTGTGTGTGTGTGTGTGTGTGTGTGTGTGTATCGTAGC
>NW_011353631.1:0-2908 GCF_000735185.1 Notothenia coriiceps | reverse complement strand
GTACATTTTTTTTTAAATGTAGATATCTCATGAATATATAAAACTAAAACACCTCATACTTTCCAGCAAGAAAAAATGAGTTATGGCTAACGAAATGACAGCAGAAGTTATTATTTGTATTTACTGAGCAGAAGTGGAATGGAAACCTCATTATCCGTTTGAAAATGTGGTTGCATTACCGGCAGCTTCCGATAACTCATTTTAAAATGAGTGTATCATATTAGCAGATGACTTATTTATTTTTTCAATTACTGAAGGTCAAATTAGATGAAGCCAGAATAAAAGCTTGTTCATTTGGATTCTAATTTTAAAGTCATGGAAATCTTTTAGCATAAAATGTTTGACATTTTTTATTCTTTCAATTCTTCAACTCTGTAGGAAGTAATTTTATACCATTCAGTTCAAGGAACCTTTAACAGCATTCCGAGAAAATATCTCATATGTAGAGTGCAGAGCTATTACTTTTGGGAATTAATTATTCCTTGTTTGCTTCTGTGACATGTTTATTTATTAGTTTGACTAGATAAACAATTCCTGTCTAGTGCCAAGCAGGTGTAGCAACAGCATACTTAAGGGAACATATTAGATGAAGATATCTGTTGTTGTCTATGTACCAACAAGAAACCGGCAAATAAAGCCATCCAGCATCTCTCTAACCTGTGTGCATGTTTCAGCTCTGTGCCTTTAGCTGCTTAGCTCCCTTATCTCAAAATATATATTTTGCACACCATCTGTATACAAGAAATACAAACTGGACGCCGAAACACAGAGCCAGTCCATAATGTTTGCCTGTTAAGTTTCGGGATGTATTCACCTGTCAAAAGTGGGCTGAGGCGTTTAAATCATCAGCCGCATGCAGAGGACGATAATGTGGAGGTTCAAAGACAGCCGACCAAATTATAGCAGAGGATTAGCTTCCCGACTGTCATCTTGTCCTCGCTCAGCCGGGCATTCAGAGGCATGCTGACTCCACGGACAAACAGCAACCTCTGACTTTCAACCAGTTAGACATAACTCTCTTTGCCCCTGAAAACTGTTCCTTTCCTCACAGCAGTCTGCATCTAAAAACTCACGAAAAAACCAATATGCATCTGCTGACTGCTGATGGAATTAATGTTATTTTAATTGCAGTGTCACTTTAATTAAAACTCTCATTGTCAAGAGCCACCGAGACATGATGGAGCAGTAAACAAAGCTCTTAGTTGTGCTGCAGAAGAGGGAAACATTCCCGCACATGCAGGACAAAAGCAAAACCCCCCCTGAGTATAATTGTATTAACTTCCTCCATTCTCAATACAAAGGCAGTGTTGTGATGTCAAGTGTGTGAAAGTGTGTGAGTGCAGGCAATAAGCCAGATTGCTCCCCAAAGCAAAATCTGGGCTGACCTGCAGCCGAAACCCTGCCGAGCTCTCGCTGCTTCATGAGCCATTCTTTAAAATTAGGACTTCATAAGAGCCACTTCATCTCGGCTGCCTAATAGTTGCTATGGTGTTCCGTTTAACCTTCTGTGTAAACATATGGTCGAGCACATTTTGAGTCACTACATCTTATTGAAGAATTCTACCTGTCAGCACTCTCAACCACTCGGTTGACGTATGTTATGCTAAAAGAGTCCACTAGATGTCAGTGTTTTTCAATAGCACAGATAGCAAGTTAGCCTGTTTACAGGAAGTTAGCAACAACAAAATCACTCCTGACGAGGACACTGTTTGTTGGGATTTTCAAATGTTAGCGATTTTTCGACATAATATATTGTATGAATAATTGCTGATCATAATTGTGTAACTTGATACAAAAAAATAAAGATTAAAAAGGATCAAACATTTTTTAAACAGGCATGATTTGACGCTTTACTGTATGGTAAAGCTAAACTTAAGTAATTCAAATTTACTATTTTCTATAAAATGATAAAACTTCTAACCGTTTATTGTTGTTACTTTGACATTTTTAATTTTATATCATAATTTTTTTATGAAATCAATTTAGGAGTAGTCTATTATTTTTTTCTATCTAAAAACATGCTTGACCGAACAGTTGTTCATCATTTAGTGATAATGCTATACATTTAAAACATTTATGACATTTTGAAACGTATATGTTTACATTTTCAGGTTTTATACATAGTAATGTTCAAAGACTGAAGATTGTAACCAGTCATGTATGCATAGAAATATATATATTTTTTCAGTTGAATGCATACAAATCTATGCAGATTCTTAAGAATGCTCTTTGACTGTTTAGCAACATCCCAACCGTTTGGTCGAGGATTATGTTACAACAAATGTGAGATCCTGTTTTAAAAAAAAGAGTGATTGTTGTTATTACTGCCCCAAGGAAATAGAAAATGTAAAGAAAAATGTTTTTCATTGCTTGGTGAGGACTTAGTGTATCAGTAGCAGTCCGTCAGCACTCAGCACTCCTCCAGCCTGCTAAAGATGTTTAGCTGAGGAGGGCATTTGTATGAATTCAGATTGTGTAACTGATACTGACAGATGGAAATAAATATTACCTCTCTTTGAACAACATGTATATTTTACAGAGCTCCAATTATCTCTGCTGGAATCAACATTTACAGTGGTGGGTAAATGCAAATGACAGCCACACTCAGAATGACTCTTTTCAAATTAATACATGTGGTGTTTTGGATATCAACGGACAACAGAGTGTTTACAAAAAAAAGGAATGACCTGCAATTATTCTGCCTAATGATAGGGAGCATTTGATGAGGAGAAAGCAACATGCCCACACCTATACACAACATTAATATTTAAGCTGCTTTCACAAAGATGGGATTCACATGCCAATCAGCCGTCGGCAGGCAATTAGACAGGAGGCAGAATGACCGAGCTAAAGCTAATCTGATCGGAGAGGGGGCACCGAGATGGAGATGGATGGAGGGAGAGAGGGA
>NW_011353630.1:0-4911 GCF_000735185.1 Notothenia coriiceps | reverse complement strand
GGATAAAATAACTGGATGGCCTACCTGCCTGTCAGCCTTCCATCTGTGCACAAACTTATCTCGTGCCCTCATTGGTCATGTGCGCATTCGTGTGTGTTGGAGGAGGGGCTCTGTAAGGAAGTGGCAGATTTTTTCCAGCTGTGTATTTTCAAATTCTAGCGCACTCGAGCCGGTTTCTCCAAAATTACCTACCCCACCTTTTAAGTACAAGATCTGAGTACTTCTCCACCTGTGCATACACTCAACATGCACAGCGCTTGCACATTGGAAGCTGCAGTACAAGGAATAGCCACACACACATCATGTGGCAACGTTTTTAACCGCAATGAAGAAGACAAAAACTTGCTAAGGTCTTGCAAAAATCTAAAAATGAATTGCTTTATCAGAACCTTCAGGGGTGTCACCAATTCGATTATATATAATATGTATATAAAATGGGACATTATTTAATATACATTTTATATTTTGGTCATTGAAATCAAAAGTTTGATCAGCAATTCAGGCAGGAGGATGCTGGGAGTTAATATAATAAACAAGCCTTTAGATTATTTCAAATAGACACTGCTTCAACAATAATTTTGTATGGATAAATAAATACAACTCCCATCTTCTAGTCTAAGACAAAAAATATGATCAGCAATGAAAAGTGCAAAGGGTACATCCTGAGTTTCTTGCCTAGATGTCTAATTGATGACATTTCAGCAATGGCCTGGATCAAATAGTTTTTTTGTACATATTGAGAATCTAATTTGAGCAACGAACCCCTCTGTGCCCCCCCACAGAGGACGCCCTCATTGAGCCGTCAGTGTCACCGCGCGCCCTCCGTGGCCGAGTCCATGGCCGAGTACTTTGACGCCAGCGAGGTGATCGTGTGTGAGAGCTCTTCAGAGGCCGAGGCTTCAGATGAGTCGGGCCTGAGTGACATCACCACCACCAGCAACTCTGAGCCTGACGAGGGGCACAGTGAGTGGTCATCTCTGCAGCAGACATTACCAGTGAAAGCACCGCAGAATGATCTGACCTTCTGCTCTCTCTCTCCTCAGCCACAGCCACCCTCAACTACAGGGCCAGTCTGAGCACCGCGGACAACCCCAGCCCAGTGCTCACTAATACTGGTAACTACTCCATTATTTGTTGTCTCCTGTGTGCTGCTGGGTAACCAAGCTAGGCTGTTTAGGACTGATTTAACATACAAGACGCTGCATCCCTCTGGCACAGTGAGAGGACAAGCTCAGCAGATTTAACTTGCACTGCATATGTTTTCTCATACTTGCATGATAAAAGCAAATCAATCCCTTAACCCAATCATGTCAAAAAGTACACATGTATGTACTATATGTACTCAAAATAAAATGATCAAGAAATACCCACAAAAAAAAAAAAAAAAGTTATTATAGACGTGTGTGTGTATATATGTATATGCACGTTTCTATAATAAGGCCGCTTTCCGTTTAAACGTGTTTTTAATATATCTGGCTTAAAGCAATAAATAAAGGAATGATGAAGTTTGTCATCAACTTACCCTAACTCTGCTTAGACTCATGGGACATGTGCCTTAAAGCCGTTGTTTCCAAAGTTTAATTTCTTACGACACATTTATGATTACATCATATATTATCTATACTAGTTCTGTGTATTGATGTCATGTTGTCCCACTGATGAGAAGCTCTTTAGTTGTGCTGACTTGTGTTTCTGTCATGCAGGCCGCCGCACGGTCCTCCCCGCCACAGGAGCAGGCAACAGCCACATCGGCATCATGAACATCCTGTACAACAACATTGGGAAGGACCTGTCCAGAATCTCCATGCCGGTGGCTCTCAACGAGCCGCTGTCTCTGCTGCAGAGACTCAGTGAAGAGCTGGAGTACTCGGAGCTGCTGGACATCGCCAACACCATCGATGATCCATACGAGAGGATGGTCAGTTCCTTTCTTAGATTCCTAAACTGCTGGAGGTGACATGCAGGTGAATACATGAAAAAAAAACAATGCTTGTCCACAGGTTTACGTGGCGGTGTTCTCCATCTCTGGATACGCCTGGGCGTCCTGGAGGAATCGCTATAAACCCTTCAACCCTGTTCTGGGAGAAACATACGAGAGTCACAGAGCAGACCGGGGCTTCAAATTCCTCAGTGAGCAGGTAACAGCAGAACAAAATACACACATACTACTCTAAGATCAATATCTGAGATCAGAACGCTCTGTAATGCATGTTGTGTTTTCAGGTCTGCCATCACCCGCCCCTCTCTGCCTGCCACGCAGAGTCAAAGAACTTCACTTTCTGGCAAGGTAGGAGCTTTGTGATCCAAGACAAGTACTGTACCGCCTGTGGTGTAAGGGTGGACTTCCATGTAACACTCTGTTGTCTCTCTCAGATCAAAGATGGAAGAACAAGTTCTGGGGGAAGTCTATGGAGGTCATCTCTTCTGGACTGGTCAATGTTTCCCTTCCCCGGTGAGCCACTGCCTCATTAACAGTCACACAACGCAGCCACACTGCTAACATAAATGTATACTAGTAAATATAAATGTGTTAGTAATCAAATATTGTTGCTCTCTTGTCTCTATAGTTTTAAAAAAAAAGAGACCCCAGAAGAAAACTGAGGGGTTTGAACAAAACTAAAGATTACCTAATAAATCCAGCTCATGTATTTTCTAATTCGACCAACAGTCATCTGTCATTTCTTTTCTGCACTCATTCTTCAATCAAAGGATAGTTTGTATCCCATTAATGCCAATAACTTAATCCCACACACTGGCCCTTTGTATGAATAAAGCATGTCCCAAAGTTGGATCAAGTACATTTTAACTCGTATTATGATGTTATTTTATATGTATATCTAACACAATTCCAGGTATTGTAATAGTTTTCAAAGTAAGAAAAAAAACGTTTCAGTGCTGTGATTATTGAAGAGCTTTAGGAGATTGTTTGATGGTCTGGACAGGTTTTATAATTCACTGTTTCCATCTGCAGGAGATTATCAGAGCTGTTCATCAACAAACACATTAATGTGTGTGTGTGTGTGTGTGTGTGTGTGTGTTTGTAGGTACGGTGATCACTATGAATGGAACAAGGTAGTGACATGTATACACAACGTGTTGAGTCAGGAGCGCTGGTTGGAGCACTACGGAGAGGTGGTCATCAAAAACACAAAGGACGACAGCTGCACCTGCAAAATCACCTTTGTCAAGGTCAACACTCTCATTCATTAAAGGGGACCTATCATGCAAAATACACTTTTGTACATCTTTTATACATGAATTGTGTCCCTAGTGTGTCAGGGAACTCACCAAGTGTCAGAAAACACAACCCTCTCTATTTTCCTTCATACCCAAATCTCTAAAAAAGGGGCTGCAACGGATCTGATAAAAACTGATCCAGATTTGAACACTTCTCTGACGTCAGTAAAGTGGCACTACGGCTATTGGTCAATTCTCCACCTATCGGGAATGTGGGGTTGGGCCACGGCCGGCCATTGCTGCTCGAAAGCGCTTGAGACGCTGTAGTACATATGCCAGGCCTGTAAGTGGCGCTGTAGTCTGCCACAAAAGCAGCGAAGAAGACTTCCCTTGCATGGTTGCCATGGTTGCCCTTCTGTTTATTCTCCGCTGTGGCTCTTTTTCTTCGTCCCCGAGGCAAGCGTTTGCGCCTCCTGATTTAAAACAAATGAATAATGACTCTATAATCATATGTAAGGGATAATGTGCAGTGGTCATTATGGGGAATAGAACACCGACAGGCTGATCAGGAGCCCGACATTATGCAATGTGCACATTATCCCGCTTATTACATGGCCACATTCTCGACAAAGTAACGATATGACTCCCAATATTAATTTAAATGCTATTATGGATTTAGAAAATTATTTTATTGATTTAAAAAAAATAGTTGTATTGATTTAAATTGACATGCATCCGCTATGAAAAAATCAGAATCAGAATCCCTTTATTAGTCCCACAGAGGGGAAATTTGCAGCGTTAGAGCAGGAAAGAGCCACAGACAGCTTAGTGTTGCATATCTTAAATGCGTTAAAAAAGTACTAGGTTATAATAAACAAACAAAACAATAATATGTTAAAAAAAGTACTAATTTATAATATACTAAACAATAAGCCAAAAAAAAAAGATAAAAACAAAAAAAGTTACATAATTTTCAAAAATACAGATCAAATCTACAAATCAAATCCTGTGGCAGTTCTTAGGATTTTTGCAGCCCGGTATATATTAGTTATTAAAGATGGCATATGTATATAAAGTATATATTGCACATATTGCACATAATATATACTTTGACGGTATTTAACAGCAGCAAGTTACACAATTTACAAAATACAAGATACATACCTTGTAACAGTAACAAGGGTTTAGCAGCCAGGTATAAATTACACAGTTATTAATGGCATATATATATTGATTGATTTAGTGACCAGGTATAAATTACAGTTATTAATGGCATATATATTGATTGATTTAGTGACCAGGTATAAATTACAGTTATTAATGGCATATATATATATATTGATTGATTTAGTGACCAGGTATAAATTACAGTTATTAATGGCATATATATATATTGATCGATTTAGTGACCAGGTATAAATTACAGTTATTAATGACATATATATATATATAGCACATATTGCACAAAGTTGGTTTGTATTTAGCAGCAAGGGGGTGTTATAGTCTGTGTTGTGGTGTGTGTGTAGGAGGGTCTACTAGGGGCAGTGCTGGTTGTAAAGTCTGACCGCTGCAGGAAGGAAGGACCTGCGGTATCTCTCCGTGTGACAAAAAAATAGTCCGTTGTTACTGTTTGAATCTTTGAATTAACGTAGCAACGGCAGGAACTGCTGCGATAGCGTTTTTGAGGAGCTTTTTGATTGCAGATTTGAAAACATCGTTGCTTGCTTTAAAAGT
>NW_011353629.1:0-2162 GCF_000735185.1 Notothenia coriiceps | reverse complement strand
GCGCACACACACACAAACACGCAGGATTGATTTCCACAGGAGAGCCACCATTCTCTGGAATCAAGATTAATAAGAGGCCGTTTACATCTCCAATCAGATCAGTGAGAGAGGTGGTGGTGTGAAAAAGGGCCAAAAAAGTGACCCAATAATAAATACGACTGCCAAGTTTTTTGTCCCCTCTTATCCATTGTACAAACAGAAAAGAGCCTGAAAGCACCTGCACACCTACATTCACACCCACACACATTCACAAGCACAAACTCCTCAAATTTAAAGTCTGAGAGCAGCACGGGAAGATCAAACACTGGACACTGGCCTCCAACACGCACGCACGCACGCACGCACGCACGCACGCACGCACGCACGCACGCACGCACGCACACACACACACACACACACACACACACACACACACACACACACACACACACACACACACACACACACACACACACACACACACACACACAGAACTGTTCCTCTGGGACCCGGTTGAGCTTTAATGACAGCAAGCTGCACGAAGAAGGGGTCAGGCATGGGAGTCGCTGTTCAGAGGCCACACACACGCTGACACACACACTCACATGACACACACACTCACATCAACACAGGATACACACATCCCCGTACGCGCACCAAAAGTGAGCCAATGTATTCAGCCCACGTTCACGCATACGTTGGCGATCAAAGTTACAGGCTCATGTACAGTCACGGATACAAAGCTGACATACAGACGCAGCTTTTATTCATATATGGATAGATATGCGAACACACAGACAGACACACACACACAGACACACACACACACACACAGAGATGCAAGTGAGAGGGAACACTGGGGAGCATAGGATCCAATTTGATTTGACCTTGACAGCAGCGGGAGGAAGGGAGGGCTGGGAGGGACGGAGGGATGGAGGGGAAGGAATGAAGTGAATGTCTGGGCCAGATGCCTGTTGCAGATACTTCAGAGAAATTAGATGACCTTGAACTGATGGAGATAAATCATAGAACAGGACACAGCAGCGTGACACGGTGACATCTGCACAAATAAAACGGCATGACAGACGCACATCAAATGTAGGAGTTAATCTAATGTACATTTGCATACCTCATGTGAAATAAACCTACAGATTAAAACTCTATTGGACGCTCAGTGATTGAGCTGACAGAGCTGATTATAAGTGCTAGAGAATTTGATGAGATTCCTTTTCACATTCATTAGAAATCTGGTGCATTCACTACCGTTTGCTAGAATCGAAAGTAGGCAGTATTAATCCAACATGAATGAGGAAAAAGCTGCCAAAAACACTGGTTGTCAAAGTTTTCTTAGCATATTCTTATTTTTTTTTAAATAATTCAGATAAAATGAACAGTGTTTTTGTTCTTTGTAATTCTGTTCAGGGAAAACAATATAAAACAAAAGAAGACTATTTGCCAAGAAACAATTACCATATAGATCTTTGGAGTTTCTTTCATTAAAAGGACATTTAGAAACAACACAGTTTATATTACCCAGTTGTAGACATGCATTTACTCTTCCAGATTAGCCAACAAAGAGACGTGCTCGTCATTGGCGATGTTGTTTATTACAACGGAATCGCAGATGTGCTTTAACAACAGCTTCTGTTCCTAAAATCATCAGACAGTGCCCAGATGTGAGCGTGTGCAGATCCCAGATCAGAAGATAAGTCGCTGATGTCGAAATGCTGCAAATGCAATCTGCTCGTCATCAGCAAGTATATTGTGCAGTTAATTGGAAATGTTCATCTTGTTTTGTGAACTAAAGCTAAAGAGCAGCACTGGATGTGTTTAAGCCAATGAATACAATACTACATATTAGCCGGCTTCTACCTGATTGAGCTGAATTTGTGAAAATATGTTTATAAACTCTAACTAGATTGATTAACCCGGACTATAACAGTATACATATGCCTATGTGTAACCAGTTGAGCGCATCTGAAATATATTTTTGTTCATATTTTTTTAATAATCAGTATAAGCTACAATAAATCTCCCTATGTTGAAGTTTCTCTTGATTGGATCTCGTCCCAAAATCAGTCGTCATTAAAGGTGGGGTAGGTCATTTTGGAGAAACCAGCTTGAGTGCGCTAGAATTTGAAAATACACATCCGGGAAAAATCTGCCACTTCCTTACAGAGCCC
>NW_011353628.1:0-1872 GCF_000735185.1 Notothenia coriiceps | reverse complement strand
ACCTGAACATCAGCAGGAGAGGACTCTTTAAAGTAGAGACACTACATACTGATATACACCTGAACATCAGCAGGAGAGGACTCTTTAAAGTAGAGACACTACATACTGATATACACCTGAACATCAGCAGGAGAGGACTCTTTAAAGTAGAGACACTACATACTGATATACACCTGAACATCAGCAGGAGAGGACTCTTTAAAGTAGAGACACTACATACTGATATACACCTGAACATCAGCAGGAGAGGACTCTTTAAAGTAGAGACACTACATACTGATATACACCTGAACATCAGCAGGAGAGGACTCTTTAAAGTAGAGACACTACATACTGATATACACCTGAACATCAGCAGGAGAGGACTCTTTAAAGTAGAGACACTACATACTGATATACACCTGAACATCAGCAGGAGAGGACTCTTTAAAGTAGAGATTCTGTTGTTTAAGCTGCTGTAGGACTGGCTTTTGGCTCTGCAGTCCTTAAAATAATCAAAATGGGAGATTTTTTCCTTCAAAGATTCTGCTTTTTGAATACCGTTTTGGAAAAGTACTTAATCTTACTGCCCATATATCCCTACGCTTCGTGGCTTTAAGAGTTGCTGAGTTTCTCCATCTTCAATCTTTCTTTACGACTCCATTTTGATCTTCCATCCTCATCTCTTAATCTCCCATTTCTCTTCTCCTCTGTCCCGCTTCACATCTTCCTCGCCCTGTTGTCCCACATTTCCCCCCTCTTCAGAGCCTCATGCCTTCATCCTGCTACTGTCTACCCCCCCCCTTTTTTTTTAAATCCCCCTCCTCCTCATTTGTCTCCTCTTGTTTCAGGGCGGTTGAGGGACGAGGGGTGTTTTTTCTTTTTTTTCATGTGAGCCAACCATCTTGTCTCTGCTGGTGTCCGCCTGGTGATCTGCCACCTTCGTCACCCTCCCCCCTTCCTCTTCATCTTTGCCCAACGCCACTGTAATGGATGACGGGGCAGATCCGGGTGGCCCACAAAGAAGAGGGGAGTTTGGTGAGGGGTGTTGGGGGAGAATAAGTGGAGCCCCCGTAGAGTAGCTGGTGGAGAGCCATTTGATTTGTCCTCCGAGTGTGTGGTCCCCTCTTCGATTCCTGCATGTTCGATGGTCTCTTGAAACCTCTGAATGCATCACCCCCGAAATGTGACGCAGAAAAAAAGGCCAGCGATGAAAAGGGGGCGCGGGTCCTCTTCTGTAAAAAAATAAAATGAAATAAAGGCTCAATTCTCCCCCCAATTCAGTAACTGAGTGGGATCTAAGCAGGTGAATGTGAGGACGCTTTAGGCAGATGTTTGGGGGCACGAAGGGATTCAATGAGCCTCAACAAGGCTTTTCATGTAGAAACAGGACCTTTTACATTCTGATCCTTTTAGATGTCTTTGTTGAATAATATATATTTCGGCAAAAAGAACACTTTTTTATTTACCAAAAAGGCAAAAGGTGCTAATCTTAGATGTTTTTTAGGCACAAGCAGCCTTACAATACTTTAAAAACAGTCTTAAGGAATCATCTCCTGCTGATGTTCAGGTGTATATCAGTATGTAGTGTCTCTACTTTAAAGAGTCCTCTCCTGCTGATGTTCAGGTGTATATCAGTATGTGGTGGCTCTACTTTAAAGAGTCCTCTCCTGCTGATGTTCAGGTGTATATCAGTATGTAGTGTCTCTACTTTAAAGAGTCCTCTCCTGCTGATGTTCAGGTGTATATCAGTATGTAGTGTCTCTACTTTAAAGAGTCCTCTCCTGCTGATGTTCAGGTGTATATCAGTATGTAGTGTCTCTACTTTAAAGAGTCCTCTCCTGCTGATGTTCAGGTGTATATCAGTATGTAGTGTCTCTACTTTAAAGAGTC
>NW_011353627.1:0-1230 GCF_000735185.1 Notothenia coriiceps | reverse complement strand
TATTTCAATTTTTTTCTATTGCAGCATATCTAGCCGTTTAAATGAAATAAGTCATCCTTCTTTTTCTTGTGAAGAAATAAAATGTTCTTGAGACAACTAGATGAAATAACCCCTTATTTTTTCATAAAAACATTTAGAAATGTGATTTTGGCTCCCTAAAACACTACCTATAGCAGTAGTGTATTTTCCTGCACTCTGAGTCCACTTCCTTCCCACTGTACTGCTGTTAGCCACATTTAAGGTTCTTTCAACCATGACCCTGCGGCCCCGTTCCAAATCAAATCACCCACAGATGTGATATTCCATATCCTGGAGCTGCAGAGGCAACTCCCCTGGGGAAGTGTAGGAATCCAGCTTTCATAAGAATTGTGTTCACATGCACACTCTGCATCACAACACTGACTGTAATGTTCTTAAAGCCACAGGGCACCACCACTCTGCACAAACTGCTTTTTAAACTGTCAACTCATCGCCTTGAGTGACTCGCTGCATGCCATACATTCTTTACCTCCTTTCAACCTGCGCTGATGAGCCAAATCCACACAAAAATGAAAACACACTCAGACAGGAGGAGATAGATGGGCAGGTGCGCATACACAGGTTGGCAGAAACACAAGCAAACACACATCTCAGACATGAGTCAGAGGTTTCCAACTTACCTACAACCATTAACGTAAACTCAAAGCCTCTTTTGACTGACTTCCGGTACACCTGGTTGGGGAGATTTGCAAAGCCCACATAGCCCTCCAGGTTCCGCTGCTGAAGAAAAACACACACAATTAATATTAACGCAGTAATCACATAGTATGAATAAATGGTACAAACAAAATTGCCTGAAATGACTATCTTTAACATAGAGTAAAGGCTTGTAACAGCATAAAAGGCTTTGGTCAAAAGATAACACACAGCATCTACAGTATGCTACTATGATATGTGTGTGTTGAGAAACAAATACACAGCAGATTTGGAGCTGCACATAGTCATTATGTGCTCACAAAGTGACAGAAAAACATGTTTTTTGTGAACCTTCAATTAGTATTTCTATGCCCCTGCAGCGACGCTTTGAAGTAAATTGCAGCTGGGATGAACACAAGTTGGGAAACATTGTGTTTTAAGGTGAAGAGAGGTGAGGGGGGCGCGGGCACGCACACGCACACACACACACACACACACACACACACACACACACACACACACACACACACACACACACACACACACACACACACA
>NW_011353626.1:0-1465 GCF_000735185.1 Notothenia coriiceps | reverse complement strand
CTCACCACACACACACACACACACACACACACACACACACACACACACACACACACACACACACACACACACACACACACACACACACACAGACACACACACGCGCGCGCACACACACACACACACACACACACACACACACACACACACACACGCACACACACATTAGGGCACACACCCAAAACCCAGCCAACCCCCCCGGAAGATATCAAACAGGTCCATACGCCCGGCAAAATGCCATTTCGCTGTGTGAAAAATGCAATGTGCTATCCTCAAAATATCCCAGTGCTATGATTGGACGTCAGATGAAGTACATTTTAATGGCAGCTGTCAGTAATGGCTTCAGATGGGTTAGGCATGGTTCAGTCCAGTGCTTCGTTTTGGAACAATTATCACGTTTCAAAACCATTCCAGTCCCACTGTACCATAATTTGAATGATTTATTTTTGGTCATCATACTTAGAGTGAGCTTTTTAATCATTTTGACAGAGCAAAGGGTGGACACAGGTGTGAGATAAAAAAAAATTCACCAGAGTATTATACTGTTAAAAGCAAAACTGTTAAAAGCAAACCTGTTAACATTCATACATGATAGATTGTTGGCTGCTTATTATTATTATTATTATTTGTCAAAAGTACCTTACTTGACCTCATTGGCTCTTCCTTTTACGGTTGACCTTCTTTATATTATGAACTTGTTTTATATTGTTGTCATTATTTCATAGCGTTTTTAATATCAGGGAGGAGCATAGCACAAATGCTGTATTGGTGTTTGCATTTCAATAAAACAACCATTAAGATGTCCTATCGTATCTCGTTCTTTAAGTTCTCTTTGAGATACATATATATTATAGTAGTATGCAGTCAGAAGTGTAATTGAAAAAAGGCATAAGAACTATATTTTAATCAGGATGAATCAGGTAAGATTCAGACGACACTGCCCCTTTCCCTTCAATTCATCTTGTTCTTTGGACTCTGGATGGTAGAAGTATATTAATACAAACAGTATTGCATGAGTATCAAACGCGTATTTTCCCACCATGTAGAGATGTCCCGATCCGATCACGTGATCTTCAATAGATCGGAATCGGGAGAAAAAAAATCGGGGATCGGGATTTAAAAAAAAAAAAAAAATGTAAATACTTTTTTTAAATGTTGATTCAATGTTACAAAACAAAAATGACTATGTTCAAGTCTTAAAGTCATCCTGAGGCCTTAGTTTTGGTTTCAAATTACAGAACATCATGTATGTGTTGCTTCTTTGGGGCTTGTTTTCATAGACCTGGTTGCTTATTTCTCTCAAATCTGGCAACAGAGTGGGCAGGGCGCAGTGTCTAATTGTAGCAGTAAGCTAACGAGTACTGAAAGCTTTATTTTGTTTGCTGCTGTGAAAGAAAGAAGCTATATCCATGTTGGATAGAATATCCAATTTAAATAAAAAAATAACCTTAAGGGACAACTTGAA
>NW_011353625.1:0-2133 GCF_000735185.1 Notothenia coriiceps | reverse complement strand
GCCATGAGACAACTCAAAAGCAAGTTTCCAAAATCCGACACTGAGGTGGTCTTAACGCACCGGCAGATGACAGCGCTGACAAAGTGTGTTTCCCGCAGCGAGACGCTACAATACTAATTGTGGGCTCATCATGTTGATTCGGCCACAACAGAAAAAAGAAAAACAAACTCTCGCTCTCTCCAGAGGGGCAGGTCAGCCAAAAAGGCCAAACGGGCCGTTGCCCGGGCAACATTAGCCCGTACCTGTGCACATCCCTGCCGCAACGTTTAGCTGAGTTTCTCCCGGTAGAAAACTCTCTTAGCAGGGGAAAGCTGTGTGACGCTACAAAGGGGCGTGGCTAGCAGCAGCTGTTCCATTTAAAGCAGCCTGTTTGGAACAGGTCTGCAATAGAGGGGTTTGAGCAGTATGAGGCATGGCTACAATGGGTGATCTGTTTGGTATTTTAAGCAAAAAACTTCACAGACATGTTTTGTGTAGGTATGGCCCTACAATATATTTTTCAAATATAGGATAATAGGTCCACTTTAAGTTCCTGATTGTTTAAATACATAGAATGGTGCAGGAATGAGTCCTAAAACCTGGAAATTAATTAGCATTTTACCACTTCCGGTTCCCCTGTCTCTAAGTCAATGTTTTTTTGAATGTGTTATTGGTAAGAAGGTGGAAATAGGATACTTCATGTGGTTAATTTTTTCAAAAGCTTCTATTTCATGTAACCAAATGACTCCACATCAATGCAGCATTTCATAACAACACTGGACGACTAGGATTCACCTAATTTATTTGGATTTAAATACTTTTTTCCTAATTTATATGACTATTTATTGGACATTCCTGCTTTATCTCTTTGTTTTCTTATGTTTTTAACAGCTTCCATGTCATGTGATAAAGTTACTCCAAATAATCACAGCATTGTTAAACTGCACTGGACTACACCTCTTTAATTAGTGTTTTTTCTTTGTATAAAAAAATTCAGCATTTTTCATAGAAAAGTATTTTCTTTTTTTAGAGATAAAACGTCATCACAACGAACGTTATACACCTTTAGCTTGGCTGTGGGGATGGTACGTCATACGAATGAGATGCAGTTTTTTTAATAGCATATTATTATTATTAATATTATTAAGTGGTGTTAATATGTCACAGATCTTATTTTCTGCAATATTCTAAAATCCAATGGTTAAATCCGATTGCTTTTTATCGAGGGAACATTTGAGATGCTAACTTTTGGGTCGGCCTACAGAGATACATCACTACTCCACTCTATTGTCATCAGCTAGTTACACTCACAACACACAGGGCATGCTGTGGAGGCTCTTTGCGGCTGCTCCCTCCAGCTGCAGAGCCCTCTTGGTGCAGAACAACACCGTACTGTGGTCCTTGGTGTGATGGCAGAAGGCAGCCAGCTGACACCACACCTGCAGCTCCACCACAGCGTCAGTCCAGCTGCATTCAGACGCCATGCTCACCAGCTTCAGGTGAGGGGGGAGGAGGTGGTACATGAGAACAGCAGAGAAGGGAGTGAAGGAGAGGGGAGGATTGAGATGAAAAAAAAAGAGGGGAGGTAAGCAGGAAGTGAATATTAATAAGGGAGGGAGAGCATAAAAGTGTGAGGATACAACATGTTGACAGTAAATGTTCAGGAATTAGGAAATTACTAAAAAGAATAAAATACAAATAAAATAAAGATTAACATTAAAAATGTAAGTTTTACAACAATATATACTTCTCCTCAGTAAAAAATACCCATATTCAGAGGAGCATCTGAACATTATGACATATACATAATACATTAGAATACTCTCTAATATACCAATCTACTGAACATATTCATAGTGTACTATATACATAAAAACATTGTGTAAAGTCATACACGCATTGAGTGAAGTAAAATAAGTAGTAGAGAATGGAAGGGGGGAAGGCAAAGAGGACAAAAAGAAGAAAGGAAAGGGACAGAAATTAAGAAAGTATTGGCGGGGGAAAATACATGTGGCAGTAGGCAGAGGGTGGAGAATAAAATGTAAAGACAAGCATGGGAAAAGGAGTGGCACAGAGTGAAGGAGGAAAGCAAATGTGGCAGTTAATCCAAGATGGAGGGAAAGGTGGCATAGGGATGAGGAAGGTACACAGAAA
>NW_011353624.1:0-1230 GCF_000735185.1 Notothenia coriiceps | reverse complement strand
ATTTTTCTTTACCGTGAGACTAAAATGATCTGCGATCTAGAAATAAATGGTTCTTTTCGACACTTGTCTATTCCTTCAAGCGAAGGACATAATTCAACTGACTCACAGCCAAATAACGCCATTTAACCTAAGCTTACAAATGTACCATCTGATTCGAATTTATCAAATTACCAACCTGATTAGAAATGACAAGCCCCCAAATATGTTACGTCCCCAGCTTGCTTAGGGTAAAAGGGAAGCAACACGAAACCAGGTGTTCTTGGTAAGAGGTTGATTTTAATAGTAAACTCAAAATAAAGATGATATAACCAAAATACAGGCTCTTAAAACCAGCTATCTGTTCACAATAACGCTACACAAAACGAGGGCCACAGATTATCACAGTCATAGCACACTATGGGCACTTAAGGCTAAAATAGTGAGGCGTCTCGCACAAGTTTGACGCCGTCACCAATCACAGAATACACACAAAACACACTTAAAGAGCCTGTGACACGAACCCAACAACTGTTGTGCAATGAAATAGTGGGCTACTAGTAATCTCGAACCGTCAGTTTAAAAAAGAAAAAGCGATACCGTTCCGATAAATATCAATAATTTCGAACATCGCGGGAAAATTCCTTCGACTCATTTTGAGGTTTTGGGGGAAGCCGGAAGTGACGTCAATGCGGGAACGCTTCACTGTGCGGCGAGAGAGCCAAACGCGGACAAAGTGTGTTGTTATGCGTAGAAATGGTGAATTACTGAGTTTAGGCACGTTAATAACGTTTTAATGAAGTTGACTACAGTATATTCATATTGTCAGTGCTTTCATGTCAATTCGGCGAACATAAACTGATCGTGGTGAAGATGATGATTAAATTAGGATTCAAAATCGGTAGTGAGAGCTGCTGAATTTCCTCCCGTCGGATGTGATATAAAAACAAATCGATTATTTTTGTAGTTGTAAACTCAAGTGGATGAAACTACATTTATTAGTGCTTTCATGTCAATTCGGCGAAAAGGATACATTAAATCAGTGGTTCTCAAACTTTTTCTGTCATTCCCCACTTTGAACAGGTGGGCCTTTTCAAGCCCCACCTGTTCCTCATCGCTCTAATAAAATGGTAGGCCAAGCTTAAAATTGTATCGTTCTATAACAGGGGTCTCCAACCTTTTTTAGGATGAGAGCTACTTTCAAAAAATAAAACAAGTCGTGAGCTACTTTTACTCCTCTTTTTTTGTTTTTGT
>NW_011353623.1:0-1898 GCF_000735185.1 Notothenia coriiceps | reverse complement strand
CACTATTGCTCATGTAAACCTACTACTGCTGCGCCCCCTGTAATCTCAGATGCACCCTGAGTCATTTTGTTCTGGACCCGGGCCTGTACATGGCCATATACTAAACAAACTACAGAGCCCATTCCGTGTCCTGCTATGGTTTACTTCCTCTCTGCCTTCTTCTGGTGATTTATCTGACGTCCAGCGCTCCGTCTTTTAACCTCTTTTCCTTTCTCTTTCTTGATCCTCCTTAGAAATCTTCATTATAGTCCTTGACAGTGGCCTGCACTGCTATATTAACAACGTGTCACATGTTAAGAATTTACAATCAGAATCGAGTATTCAACTAAGCCTTGTAATAAAAGTTGTTAGTAGCCTTAAGGACCTACAGTTGTTATGCTATACCACATTGCCCTTCACTGGATGTACAATAACTACATTTTAGCATTTAAAATACCTAGCCATTCTTTTGCGGTTATTTTGGTGAAAGTAACTAAAAAGTAACTAAAGTAGTGTAACTCATTACATTTCAGAGACAGTAATTTTGTAATGTAACTTCTTACTTTCAAAAGAGAGTAATAAGTAATATGTAATATATTACATTTTGGAAGTAACTTGCCCAACACTGGTGACCGATAATATATGCCTAAAAATAGTATACAGTAATAGGAGACCTTTAAATATGCCTGCATTTGTGATGTCAAGCTTTAGGGTTTCTGAGGTGACAGACACCGCTGGAATAGTGAGGTTGTAACTGAGACGAGAGTCCCTATCCTTGACCTATGTAGAGAAGAGCAGACACCAGGCTTTGAGTGCTGAGGTTTAGACGTCCAGGATCATCAGAGGAGATTCACTGATAGCTCTACTTCTAGATCCCCTAAGCAGATGTCTGCACAGCATGGAGTTCTTTGAGGTGAATCAAAAAGCTGATACCCTGGACGCGAGGGCCACAAGTCACTGCCTGCTGCAGACTGAACAAAGATCTATTTGAAAGGAAGGGGAAACCATTGCAAATGTCAAAAGAAATGTATCCTTCATCGTTCGATGTGTTCATTTGGTTACAGGAAACTATGATGAAATATGTATGTCAGCATTCTTTTCTCCAATAACAAAACGTTAAACTTATTGTGTTGATGTTAAAATACTATATATTTGGCAAAAAAATTAATAATTATGAAATGTGATTTTTCTTTTTTAAAGTCACACATTCTTTCTTTCTTTTTGTCACCGTCAAACTCTCGTTGTCACTTTCTTTGCACTATAAAAACTTTACTGTAAAAAGTCCTCAGTCCTAAAAAATTTGCTACAAAGAATAAAGTTAGCAGATTAGATTGGGTTAGGGATTTCAATTTTATTTTTGTTATGGTCGACTGACCCCCACATCTGTAATGACTATAAGTCAGGGGTAGCAAAGCTGCATTCTTAATAATGTATTTCTCTTCAGATAGTGATAAGATAGAATCCGGTGAAATAAGTCTGACTAACATGGCAAAATGATTGGTCGAGTAGATTGACTGTAATGTTCAATTCAATATTATCTTAAAATCTTTCATTATAGGTGAACAAACAATGCCCTATCATATGTACACATAGAGTGGTTGAAGCACTAAGAAACTATGTCCTTGACCGCAATTATAGAAACTACTACATAATGCCTCTCCTCCTCCAGCACAAGCGTCACAAGGCCTCAGTATGGGCCCAGTTAACAAAAGCATGGAGCCACTTTATACTATATACCTACAGGTTGGGCCTGCATAGGACTGAGTCCTCATCAGGGACATGGGAGGCTGTAATTATCCCCACTCCTCCCTCCCTCACTGTCTGCTGTTCTTTGCTAAAGAGTAAGAATCCTGCTCCAGTGTATATCTGCCTCAACAGCTGCCCAGCGAGCCCCTACGACAAAAGCTGCCCCCCCCCCC
>NW_011353622.1:0-1674 GCF_000735185.1 Notothenia coriiceps | reverse complement strand
TCAAACAACTAAACTTACAGCTGATTAATAACGGTATCTAAGCTTGAGTTTTTATCATAATCAAAAACCTGTTGAAATGCTACTGTTATTTTTTACTGTCCCCCAAAAGGCGTCGGCAGCCTCCAGGAATGCTTCTTTCACATCTTCGCCGTCTTTGAAAGACTTCATGTGTTTCGCAAGAGCGTGACTGACACGATAAGATGCTATGGTAGCAGCCTTGCTCTTGTTGTTGGGCCTGGTGAAAATGGACTGCTGTGCATTTAGCTGTCCTTTCAGGTCCCTCACCTTTTGGGAGCGTAGGGCAGAATTAGGATGGAATTCCGTCTCGTAGCGTTTGTGCACTGTTTTGAAATGCCGCTCCTAAAATACCCTTCTTCGATAAAGCCACGCAGCTCATTGCAGATGAGACAGATGGACTTTGAATTGGAATACATAACAAAAATAATCATCCTCCCACTCGGAGTGAAAATGATATATTTTGGGCTTTTTTGCTTTTGCCATAATTGCGGTCTTGTGTGTGTGCGGACTGTCACTCCTGTTGACACGGACAACGTAATAATAGTGCCCACTGCCCACCAGCCACGCCCCGACACATGGGGTCACGCCAGCCAATCACAAAGCTTTGATGCGTTCAAGTGCATTATTCTGGCACAGGAAGATTATGTTATAGGACATTAACGATAAAACAGAATATTGTTGTTCTATTTTTAGACACATCTCGCGATCGACTGGGAATCTCCCCAACCAGTCTCACATGGTGGTGTTCAAGTGGTTGCAATGCCTCCGCAGAATCTCCCCAACCAGTCGATCGCGATCGATTGGTTGGGCACCCCTGTGCTAGAGGCTACATAGCTGGAGAGCTTTACACAAATTAAGTGTTTCACATGTGTTCTCAAACTAGCTGCTCACCCAGTTCTGCAGCCACCCTCTGTGTCACGACTTCTTGGAAGGATTAGGTGAATCACTGTGGCTTATTATGCCACCGAGGAGAATCAAAGGCTACTGCCACCTCTCACGTTGAAGATTAATGTGGCTACCAGATCAAAAGGCGCCTTTCTATTGGTGGAAAGATTCCCTGAATGACAACCTTCCATTTTCGCTGCTCTCCTGCTCCTCAGGTGAGGAGTATTGCAGTCAACATTTGCAACCTAACCAAAATGGACATCTGTAAAGCCATAGAAGATGACGATGGCAACTGGCTTTATAGTGTTCACTATGACTTCCTGAGGAAAGTATACTTATGTAGTCAATGATTGCTTCATGACAGGAACAGTCTTTGGCACACCAATTGTTCAGGAAAATGCATACCGCGTTGCATAATGAGTTAGCTAAGAGAAATATCAGTGTGCATTAGATTACTTTCTCCACACAACATACTTCCTTAACGAAAGATTTTAGGCAGTGAATACGTTCTCCCAAGATGAACAATTGAAAACACACTCCAGTGCGATTGCTGTAGTACTTGATGTAATTTTATACATTGACAACAAAAGTACTTGACAATTTATGATTGTATTGTTCATAATTGTAGTTATTACAAGGCTTTGTGGAATACATGATTCCGATTGTTGCTATTTCGTTATAGCATTGTGCTTTAACACTAAAACCGCCAACGGGGTCAATTTGACCCAGAGCTGTTTTTTATTGTATGTAACTTTTTTTTTCAATAACATA
>NW_011353621.1:0-2187 GCF_000735185.1 Notothenia coriiceps | reverse complement strand
TGTAAACATTCACAGTGCAGGGTGGAAAAAGTATGTGAACCCTTGGATTTAATAACTGGCTGACCCTCCTTTGGCGGCAATAACCTCAACCAAACGTTTCCTATAGTTGCATATCAGACCTGCACAACGGTCAGGAGGAATTTTGGACCATTCCTCTTTACAAAACTGTTTCAGTTCAGCAATATTCTTGGGATGTCTGGTGTGAATCGCTCTCTTGAGGTCATGCCACAGCATCTCAATTGGGTTGAGGTCAGGACTCTGACTGGGCCACTCCAGAAGGCGTATTTTCTTCTGTTGAAGCCATTCTGTTGTTGATTTACTTCTGTGCTTTGGGTCGTTGTCCTGTTGCATCACCCATCTTCTGTTGAGCTTCAATTGGTGGACAGATGGCCTTAAGTTCTCCAGCAAAATGTCTTGATAAACTTGAGAATTCATTTTTCCGTCGATGATGGCAATCTGTCCAGGCCCTGAGGCAGCAAAGCAGCCCCAAACCATGATGCTCCCTCCACCATACTTCACAGTTGGGATGAGGTTTTGATGTTGGTGTGCTGTGCCTTTTTTTCTCCACACATAGCGTTGTGTGTTCCTTCCAAACAACTCAACTTTGGTTTCATCTGTCCACAGAATATTTTGCCAGTAGTGCTGTGGAACATCCAGGTGCTCTTTTGCAAACTTCAAACGTGCAGCAATGTTTTTTCTGGACAGCAGTGGCTTCCTCCATTTTATGACCAACTTATGCAGAAATCCAGGTAATTCCAAAGGGTTCACATACTTTTTCTTGCAACTGTATGTTAACTCTAGCTTGTTTGAGGCATTGTGATGCACTTGACAATGTAACAGGAACATAATTACCTGCAAACACTTTGATTCTAAGCTTCCAGTTTCATTGATAATGTGACGATGGTAAACACTTTCGTATCTTGGGTCACTGCGTCACTCAGAAGAGTGAGAGAAGAAGGGAGGAGGGGGGTTCTGCTGCTTAAAATGATGGGTGTGAAGTCTAAACAGGAACATTTAAAATGACCCCCCCACGACCCCTGGTTAACCTGATGGAGATGACCCCCCCCCTGCCCCACCCACACAGTGTATGCTAATGTCATAGGGTGAAACAGCTGGGTGTTCGGCTCACGTTGAAAGAGCAGCTTAGTGATAATAGCATTATTCAGCGGACTCCGACACACAGAGAGAGGCTTAGCAACAAAGCCATTATTCTCACCTGGAGCTAAGTGATGAAAAAACCAGCAGCAGCCATCTTACTCTGACGCTCACTCAGCCCTCCACAGCTCACAACAATTAATGTTAATTGGTAAGGAAAACTCCAATGGGTTACAACCACGTTCTGAAAAGAGAGTTTTGTGGACATTCTGCAGTGAGGTCGAAACATCTTAGGTGCAAGACTAATGCTCTCTGGTAGAAACACAATGACAAAACAATACCTCGGCATTCCTCTATTCAAATGTCTTTATATTTACTGGGCCTGTACCAATTTAGGATTGATACATTATGATGCTTTTTTCTGGCCCTCCAAAATCAAGGTTCTTACGCAACCCAGTCTCACGGCATGTCGTGTTATAGTCACAACATTTAATCTATTGATTCGTGTTCACCATCACGATTTTCCCCTTTTTTTCGTGTCACACAGAACAATTTTAAAAGCAATGTATTTCTATTGGTAGTATGTTTCGTGACTGCAGCACGTCTTTTTGTCCGTTCGGCTCTTGGAAGACCGGAAGCTGTGGGGTTCATAAAAACATGTTCTTACTCAATATCAAGCCACGATTATTGTTTTTATTTTAAATCGTATAATGTCTGAATTTTTTTGTCGTCTGTGAGGAAAAGAAATGGGGCTCAGAGCCTCAGAACACTGAAACCTGTATTTTTTTAAATCTTTTTTTCCTTCTAATTTGTTATTCTTTTCTAAATAACACACTGTTATTTACTCACCAATAACACACAATTATCCTTGTTTTTATTTATTTGTTTAATTCCATAATCTCGGGCTTTTTTGGCGTCCGTCAGGAACTGAATTTCAAAATAAAAATAACCGGAAACAGATGTAGGCCTATCAGGGACATTTCGAGCATCATTGCGATTGTCAACATTTCTGAGTTTAGGATGGCCGAAGACACTACACTACCCATAATCCCCAGCTATCGTTTAGGACTACAGTCCCCGTGATTAATCTTC
>NW_011353620.1:133785-134784 GCF_000735185.1 Notothenia coriiceps | reverse complement strand
ACCAAAAATAACTAAAAGGTATGAAATAGATTTATTGGAGTAAACAAAAGTACACTTTTCCCTCTAAATTGTAGTGAAATTAAAGTATAAAATGTAGCCCTCAAAACTTCAGCAAATGTAATATATTGTCTTTGAAAAGAAAGGCTCATAAGGTGCTCTTCAACCACAGACACACACGTACAGACACACGTCTCGGTCAGCACGGCCACAGACCCACTGTCACAAGTTAGACACATCTATTATTGTTTGTTTGGTGGCTCATCTAAACTCTCCTGTCATTTCAGATCACGCCTTCCTCCAGGCCCTTGTAATCAGCTCACTTCCCTCACCTGGTCTTCCCACCCCTTCCCCTCACCTGTCATTCCCTCATCACTCCACAGTATTTATACCACCTCACTATCACTTGTCCTTTGCCAGATTGTCTTGTCGTTTCCCCCAAGCTCTCCAGTGAGTGTTATTCTCTAGCCTATTTTTGTCCTGCCCGGTTTTTGACCCCTGCCTGCCTGTATACGGATCTCGAGTTCCTGCCTGCTCCCTGTCTGGTTTTGGTTGCCTGTCTGACGGATTTCCTGGTTTTGACCCTCCCTGTCTGTCCCTGACCTGAATAAACTGAACATTGCAAAACACTGGTTGTATCTGAGTCGTGCTATTGGGTTCTGATCTGTACCTGTGATCGTGACACCCACAGCAAAATGAAAATGCAAACTGTCATTTCTGTTTCATTTTCATTTTATGAGTTGATATGATGATATCAATTCAAACGAAAACCACTTAGTTTGCTTTTCTCAATGTCTACAGTGTCCGCAAAAATGAAGATGTACTTTTATAAATGTGTTGCTTTTTGGATGTAAAAGAAAAGGAACCTATACAATGTGACTTTTAGTGTCTATCACTCATGAGCAGGGGTGGACAGAGTAGATATTTTACTTACATTTTAAGGTAAAAGTATTGTAAAAGTACTGTGTTACAAGTTCAAGTTCTGTATTCACACATAAGATC
>NW_011353620.1:128178-133712 GCF_000735185.1 Notothenia coriiceps | reverse complement strand
CTGGATTCTAATTATTCACAATTCATGTGTTCATCATTTTAGTTGGTAAAGGCTGAACTTATTACATTTAGTAACTAAACCAAAAATAACTAAAAGGTATGAAATAGATTTATTGGAGTAAACAAAAGTACACTTTTCCCTATAAATTGTAATGAAATTAAAGTATAAAATGTAGCCCTCAAAGCTGTACTTAAACTTCAGCAAATGTACTTAAAGACATCCCCCCATATCCTGTAATACATTGTCTTTCAAAAGAAAGGCTCATAACCTCAGACACACACGTCTCAGTCAGCACGGCCACAGACCCACAGCCATTACTTCCTGTGCGGAAACTATTTCTGGTGTGTAGGAGGCCGGGCCAGGTTTAAACCTGACTTCACATGCACGACAGCTACACCGTCGTACAGACACATTTGAGTTCCTTTTATTTTCATATGAATATAGTTTACTATTTGTTGCCTTCAGATGTAGATACTCACTGCAGGTAAGTCAGTAGTTACTTTACAGGACGTTTGATTCTTACCAGCAGTCTAATCTATTAGGAAAAAATGTAACCGCTGTATTATTTTGACACTGTAACACAAATTGGGTTATTATTTTTATTTTCTTTGCCTGTCTGTGATGTATTGATTTGAATTGTTACCTCTTTTGGCCAGAGCACTTAGGAAACGTTTTGTAATGTCAGCGAGGTATACTTTTCTACATACAGCAATAGGCAACATAGCATTGGTTATATTTCCACATTACATACACATTAACATGATGTTGACAGTGAAATTATCTTTGTTTTAAGGTGTGATGGAGGATTTTTCTAAATATTTGGGTATCAACTGGACCTTTTTTCTGACTTGTTGCATGTTCTGGATTTTCTCACCAGCAGGTAAAAATCACTTACAACACCCTCGCGCTGACTTTTTGAATAGTACAGGAGTAGTTTGAAATTGTTTAAAGTTTCTTTATCAGATCTATACTAATTCTATGTTTGTACATGTATCTCTTGGCAATAAAATGAATTAACATATGTACCAAAATATTGCTCACACGGTTCGAGTTAACATATAAACATTGGTCTACATTTGATGATGTTCACAGAAGGAAACAAGATCTCAAGGGAGGTGGGCAGCCCAGCGATCCTGCACTGTAACATCAGTTCAAACAGCACGCTCAATCAGCTGACATGGAAGATGAACAGAGTACCCCTTTTCAGTTTCTCGCCAAAGGAAAGTTTACACAAGAGTGAAGAAGCTAAACGACTGAACATTAATATGTCAGAGAGCCACCCGTACGCCCTGGTCATAGAAAGAGTCCAGAAATCTCACGAAGGGAACTATACCTGTGAGATCAGCACGGTGATGGGAGTTGAAGAATGTAAATGGGAACTGAAAATCACTGGTGAGCTAATAACTCTTAAATTATAAGGACATACTGTATAAGTAACCCTTAAGGAAAGAGCAAAGGAAATAGGATGTAAACAGGAACAGGGGGAATGTTGGACTTTAAACAGAGACAACCATTGTATGCTACTGCTACTAGATAGAGTTGCTTTTACACATTTTCTGAGATTTTGATTGTCGATTTTGAAGTATAACTCTGTCAATGCACACAATATTAGTAATGTAATGCCATGAGTCGCAACCACAGCCTCAACTTCCTTTATGAAACAATGATGTCACACTCACAGAATCACCCTGTCTTTCCATTGAGCTAAATGTAACTGCATATTAGACTCATAATAACTTTAAAACTGTTTTTATTCCCCCAGAGGAAGCGGTACCTGGAAATCCAAACAAGCTGATGATTGTTGCGGCAGTTGTTGTCCCTTTGGTGTGTTGCTTGATTTTTATACTGGCTTTAATCATTCTGTATAGATGTCATAAACAACGTGCAGAGTAAGTTGCATCCAGTACTTATTTATTTAACATCTTAAAACGTACCCAAAAATATTTGGGGTTAATGGCATTATACTCTAACACATAAACAAAATGTCTTTCTCTTTCAGGAACTGTTCTCGCACCTCAGAAATGGTAAATTATTTGTCATTAGGATTATTCACTGTTATGCAATACGTTTTGAAGAGATACTGACATTAAAATGAGCTGCAATGTCCTTTTTTTCTTTAACAGCAGCCAGAAGAAGTTATTTATGAAAACTGTCTGGAAAATGATGTCATACAACAACAATATGGCAATATTCAGCCTCTCCCTTTCAAGACTAGGTCTAGACAAGGAGGGGTTCAGTACTGAGCAGGTAGAGGACCGTCTATTTTTAGAGTCTTTTTGTTGAAAACATGTGCTGTTTCTCTAAATGAAAGCAGAAGATGAAAACAATGTGCCAGAAGACGCTACAGCACTGTGGATCCGAGGGAAACAACACCTTCTACCCTTCCTTTTTTTGTTTTTTTACCTTTATTTAACCAGGATTGGTCTCATTGAGATTAAAAATCTATTTTTCAAGAGTGTCCTGGCCCAAGAATGGTTACAGCACAGTTACAGACCATTTTAAAACACACAATCACAACACAGTCATACACCAAGTTTATCCAAAGCATTTACAGACGCAGTGGCCTGCTTCAAGGTCAGTTAGTAGCTTTTAGTCTGTTTAAAGAAACCAGCTCTCTGAGTTTCAGCCCAGTTTGAAGCTGGTTCCATGCTTCAGGAGTAGCGTAACTGAACGCCCTCTTCCCCAGTTCACAATCAGATTTAGGGGGACCAAATGATGGAATGCCTGTCAGAATAGAGTACCTGTATTAAGTGTTACAAAAACCACAGAAAAAAACTATTTATCTACTTTTTGTAACAGTTGTTCACTTTGTATAACCATAATATATACACATACATGTCTTTATTTTTATGCATTTGTGTTATATGTTAATATAGTATGCTGTTGTTATGGTTTGCCATCAGTATTGAATTCCTAATATTTCTTGTATATTAATCTTGTGCTGTCTATAAAATTGTGAATTCTAACATTATTTGGGGCGAGGCTTAAAAAAAAAGAAGCCCAGTAGGTTTTCTGCCTTTTCCTGTACTGTATATTATTTAACTGTTATGTTTTTACATTATGTTGAACATTTTGAATGTAGTTCATTAAAGGTACATTGCTACCAAAAAGACTATCAGGAGTTCAGCAGATAGATGTGAATACAAAGAAAACTGTTGAAAAAATGATTGATGAGGATACCAAAGGGAGTCCTGAAGAGCAGCTAAGCTTCAACAGCTCACACACATATCCCATGAAGCTTAGATTCTCTGTACGCTTCTGTAGATAATGGTAGTAAAGCTTAAGGGAGTTTACCGGTCATGTGATACTGCGACCACAAGATCACCATGCGTGACTCAATGGCGTCTGTTATTACCACGTCTGGCTCTTTAATAACCATTTATATGAAACGCCCAAATTCCAGGCTTTTAAGTCGCCTCTGAGTTTTTTTCTTGTACTGGGTCCCAGTTTGGTTTCTACTGCACAGCACCACAACAACACAAAGTACCACCTGGAATTTTGCACATTTACATCCTGCCACTGGTTTCCTTTGTTCTGTCGTTGACAGCTGGAGGCGGTAATGTGTCGAATAAACAACTGAAGTGGAAGACTGTTAGCAAGTCAGCATGGAGGCGATGGAAGATTAAAATTAAGTAAAACATGAGCTTTGAAAATTACTATTGAAATATGTGAGTGACACGATCAATGTTCATGCAGTTATTGTAATAACATTACACAAATATGAATCTCTGCTTTAAGAGTTTTAATTTATTTTCGCACCACAGTGTCACACTTATTGAAATGGAAGGGGACCTATTGTGCAAAATCCAGTTGTTCATGTCTTTTATACATAAACATGTGTCCCCTCTGTGTAAAGAGATTCTGAAAGTTTCAGGAAAAAGATTCTCTCTCTTTTTGTCCCGATCCATTTATATAAAAACCTGTCTGAAAATGAGCTGATCAGATTTTGGCCACTTTATGTCATAACGATGTTTTGGCTTGTGTAACCATTAGCCAATAACCAGCCAAGGTAACACCCGCCCACCTTATCACCTGAATCTCCTCCTAGAGCACTATTGTGTTATTTTCAACCAAATATCTCTCAGAGGGGCGTGGGGAGTGGCTCCTTATTTTCATCTAAAGTAACAGATAGAGAGTCAGCACTTTTGAAACAGGGCTGAAACAGAGCGGTTTATGGGATGCTGCAATCAGGGTAGGAATTTCACGGCGGCTATTTGAAAATGGGGGTTAACTATCACCGGACGCGCGCGATCCTTCCACCATGACTAGGACTCCCTCTTTTGTTCATGGTTAAAGCTAACCGACCCGCATTAACGTTTGGTTGCGGGCATTTGAGACTTTTCAAAACACTTTCTGGCGGTAACTAAGTAAACACCGTAAATCGTAATTTTTGAAGTCGTAATCGGGGCGTCGTGTGCCTCTCTCTTATGGACCGTTGTGTGTTTTTTGTTAGTACCGTCGCCACCTCACACTCCTCCACATTTTCGCAAGACCGTTTAATGAGCCTTCAAGTCATCTTCTGACGACCCTCGGGGTCGTCGGAAGAAGACTTCGGTCAGGGGATTGAGGCCCCTGAAGCCCACCAGTCATATGCGGCACTTCACCCTTTAAGTGATCATCAGTGAATTTCAGGGGGTTGAAACATTCGAAAAACTACTTGATCCGGGAGACTGGGCAAGATCCACTGTGATTTTCAGAATGTTCATTGTACAGTCTCGAAAAAATCAGCTTGATCAATGAACATCTGAAAATCACAGTGATCTTGCCAGTCTCCCGGTGATCAAGTAGTTTTCGAATGTTCAAAACCCTGAAACCACGATGATCATAAAGGGGAAGTGCCGCATATGACGGTGGGCTTCAGGGGCCTCAATCCCTGACCGAAGTCTTCTTCGACGACCCCGGGGTCGTCGAAGATGACTTCGGAAGACCTCATTAAACCGGTCTTGCGAATGTTGAGGAGTAGTGAGGTGGCGACGGTACCAAAAAAAACACAACGGTATTTAATAAGAGAGAGGCAACACGCGCCCCGAATTACGATTTATTACGATTACGGTCGTTTATGTTACCGCCAAAGTGTTTGAAAAGTCTCAAAATCCCCGCACCAAACGTTAAGGCGGGTCGGTTAGCTTTACCATGAAAAAAGGGGGTCCTATCATGGTGGAAGAGAGTCGTCCGTGATAGTATACCCGATTTTCAAGAGCCTGATTCATGAGAAAAACCACCACTTCGGTCTTAAGGTCCGTGGGTAGCCTTGATTTGCCCTTTTCATGCCCCTATTAAGAAGGCCACACTTGCGCGGATGTACTGTCCTCATTTTGTGTCGAATGTCGACGCAACTCTGATCTCGGCTAATCTCGCAGAGGCCACACTTGCGTCGTATTACGTCAAGTCTCTGGTCGTGGTGACGAAACTGCCGAAAATTTCTTTGAAGCTAATAAATTGTCCAACACCTCCCGCGTGTTTCCGGTGACACCGGCATCCTGCCATGTTAATAAACAGCCCCGAATGCGGTCTGGCCTGACCGTGCTGCCCGG
>NW_011353620.1:121649-128058 GCF_000735185.1 Notothenia coriiceps | reverse complement strand
TCAGCACTTTTGAAACAGGGCTGAAACAGAGGGGATTATGGGTAATGCTGCAATGATCTGTTTGGTGTTTCAGCCAATCAGAGACATGTTTTGTATCTGAGACCTATAATATATTGATGAAAAACAGTGTAATAGGGGACCTTTAAATATGAAATGTACTGCGTATGTTTATTTTTTTTAAGAAACAGTTGTTAAATGTCAGCTCTTGGATCAAATACTGTACATATAATGATGCGACACTGCCAAATTTGGTTGTGTTTCACAGCCAACCAGACCTTTTTCACATCAGATATTTTGACTTGTGAGAGCAGGGATAGCACAGGTGTCAGGTAATAACATTAATGATGGCTCTGCTCCATTTAGGAAACATGCCAGTCAGCAAGCATGACACGCCGAGGCCGTGGCACAGGCACTACAATTAATAGCCACTATTTATGCTATCAGCACACCTGGGTTTGACAAGTCAAAATGTCCGTAGGGAGAATGGCATTTGACTGGAAGTATGAAAAAACTCTGTGGGGAAACAATCAAATTGAGAAAGGGTGAATATATCATGTTTCAGTTAAATTTGAGACAAGAAATTGTACACAAATCTTTGTTTTTGACTAAAATTGTATGTTAACAAGGAAAGCAATAACACCTGAAGCTCCAATAATAATGTTTTATACTAACTTTTTTAACTTACTTTTAAAGTCTGGCAATAAATTAAATTGTTTTTGTTAACTTCAAAATGTAATAGCTGTAGAATAGTGACACCACTGACATTTAGATTGGTGACCTATAAGTGCCACGCTCACTAAGCAATTGTGTCTGCCTCGGGGTCCTGATTTGCATTTCACAATAAAATACCTAGACATAAACACTGCATTAATGCTTCCCAGAAAAAAATGTCCCAGCAGGGAACCTACTTCCTACAGAAGCTATCTCCAAGTAGCACAAAAACACTGAGGTCATGTGAAACTGTGAAAACTCAACCTGGCATAAGAGACATTTTGATTAAGAAGCCAAATGAGAACTAAATCTGCCTGAAATGAAGCCAGGTGTTGTCAGATAACGGACATTAGGATGAATGGTTAATGGGATTCTTGAGGTTGTTTCTTGAAAGCAGAAGCAATATTACTCACAATGTATGAAAAAGTTAATCCGTCTTGTTTAAGTGAAAATCAACAGACAGAAAATAGAGTAGGTGATCTTTGTTGAGCTGTGAAACAAATGCAGTGTGTCCTATGTTGTTGGTAGCTTAGAGGAACATTGAAAGTTTTCTAACAGTAGCATTAACAATAATGTCCCTTAGAAACATTACATGGGGAAACATGAATCAAAAATAAATGTCCAACCTTAAAATGATTGTAATGTATAATCTGGACTCATAACAAACCCACAGAAAAAGTCTATATTTAATTATCACTTATTACCTCGTTTATCTATTGTTTAACTTGCAATGTTGGTTATCAATTTGTATAAGATATAATGTATGTATCATCATTTTTGTCAACTCCTTTTTCAGCAGCAGACAGTTCTTTTTCAGCAAAACATATTTGATAATCATACTGTACATTAACTACTTAAAGATGAATGCAAACAGATAAACGATAGCTGGGAAACAATGTGAATATTGGGTATACTTTAATCAGGTGGACAGTGAAATGCCTCAAAATGAATTATTATGTCATCTTGCTTGTCACAAAAGCCGAGTAATTATATACTGTATGTTGTATATATATATATATTGGAGGTCTTCACCCAAAGAGGTGCATAGTGAGTTTTAAAACTGAAATAAAACTATCAAAGTACTTCTAAGGATCCCTGAGCCCCACATCAACGATCCCTCCACAAGAATGGTAAGGTGTTAATTAATTTTGATGGCATCTTATTGTATGAGGTACTATAATCGTCACAGCTTTTCCAGAGGAAAAAAAGGAAGGTATTGGACTTGCAAGATATATTTATAGAGGAATAATCAGAGGAGAGAACTTAGAGAAGGGAAGAAAAGAGACTGAAACACTTTCATTGTTACAGCTCATCAATCTTAACTGCAGCTGAAGGTTCAGTGGTGGCTTAAGTAGAGGCTTTCTTCGCTGGCTTCTCAGCATACCAACTGTTTATTTCTAATACGTTTGCTGTGTCACATATGGCCTTGAGTAATAGGCCCATGGCAGGTAGTTAACACTGATTGATAAAAGACCTTTTAGAGGGCACAACACACTCTGCAAGTGTTTTATAGCCTTTTGTGTCGAGGGCGAAGAGAGGCAGGAGAACGGCTGAAAAGTGATGTGACATTAGCAAATGCAGAGCTGGGGTTTTAATTCACGCCACAAAACACAGTGTGAAGGGACAACAGAATAGCTAAGGGGCTCTGGAAGTCACACTCTCTATTTGGAGGGCTATTTGTGTGGTCTTCAAATTGGCCTAATGTTTGTGTCGGCAATTGTTCCACAAATTCAAAGCATGTCCCTGATGTTAGGCTATTTTGACACATGATTGGTATTATTGGGTTTTTTCAGCACAAGTAAGTGTTGTCTAAAAATGCCAATTAAGTATTTTTTGCATAATGCAGTTCTTACAACGTATGTGCTGTTTGGAAAGCCTCTCAAACTCCCCACAGTGCTCCTTTAACAAAGTCCATCTATTTCCAATATTGGAATCAGATATAAAAACCGTTTGAACACAGCCAAGAGAGAAACTTGAAGTTACTGCTGAATCAATGCACAGGGCTTCAATGCTTCAACATATGGGAGTGTGGGAGTTAAATCTTGCTTTCTTGCTGATTGAATTTTACAGCCTGAGCCTTCAGGAGAGTGCTGGACGGTAATTACCCCAATGTAGGAACAACCAGAGTGGAAAGAAGTGCTAAAAAAAGGGAACAAGAATGAATAGCAGCACACCAATCCTTGGGTGTTACCCATCTGCTTTCAAATGTTGTAAGGTTTAAAAAAGGAAGGACTATAAAAAAGGACACCGTTGTAACAGAAGACACATTGTGGCTTTGGTTCTTAATCGTCTTTGCGGGGCAAAAAGCTTTTTGGTTAACCGTTCACAGTGGATGGGAGTTTCTAATTAACCGTTTAACAAACCCAATTATGACAGTAGAAAATATATGGACCTTTGAATGTTGACATCATGTGACCTGTTGAAATGGCAAGGAAAGTCAATGTGTGAGTTTAACAAAGGACTCCACAGACTCTAGACATGACTAAGAGGATGCACTGACGAACTCATTCTGCGTGGCTTAAAGACTTTCCCTGGAGATGATTGTCTATTATGGATGGCGGTATATTTTGATGCAGCACAGAATGAAAATCAACGTGTATTAAGATGTACTTTGCAGAGGTGCTGTCTGTCAAAGGTTTTTAAGCCATGTTTTTAGCATACAACACCAATATAGGCAAGTTAGGAAATGGTTTTTTTATGATTGGAAAAACCCTTTTCAATATTTTGTTAACCCAGATCTGAACGCCTGCCAGAAGAGTTCAAGGTTCTTTATTTTCTCATCCGAACATAGCTACATGTAGTTATGCAGATGAGAATCTTAGGTCACAGGCTTCAACAGAGCAACACAAAACACAGATAAACAGAAAAATATAAAATATAAAAAGGTGAAAGTGCAATAAGAGTCTATATGCAAGTTATTGGAATATGATATATTAGGTAAATAGATAACTATAGTTAAAACATGTGTTGAATATTCAGTTGAAATAAAGTTATTAAGAAAAATTCTTGATAGTCAAAGTATTGTTTTTAATGTTTCAATTGCTGGTTTAAGCTTCACAAGTGTGAGCTTGCTGAGCCGTTTTCCTTATACAGTATATATGAAACTATGAGATGAATATTTTTGAATCCAAAGTATGTGAAAGTTTACTATTATATGACAAACATAGCATCAAATCAAACCTGAAAAAGTTGGGCTTTCATGCTTGAAAAGTGACTGAAATTATTAATCAATTAAACAGATTTTCTGTTGCGAAACATTAATTAATCAATTAATCATTTGAGGTATTAACTACATTTTGAATTAAAAAACTGACACGTATAACATACTAACTTTCATCCTGGTTTGAAGTTTCCAGGCATGAACACAACATGGTGTACAACAAGGTCTGTATTGGCAAGCTTACACAGGTTCCCACTAATACTAAACCTTTAAGTATTACAAATGTATAGCTTCAACTATCTGGGAAGAGCACTGAGCGAAAATGTGTTTGTTAAAATAGGAGCATTTTCAGCATCTCCAGGATCCTCATTACGGTGATGAATATCTGGGTGATAACGATACAATCCTATCCACAGTGCAGTCCACTGTAAGTATTTGGACAGTGACATATTCTCTATTGCTTTGGCTCTGTACATTGGATTTAAAATGAAACAAAGAACGAGGTTAAAGTGCTGACTTTTAGTTTTTGCAGAGTTCTTATCTACCCTGGCCACCCAATAAGTCAGCACTTTTATCACAGTCATTGCTTAACCTCAAAAGAAATGGGAATAAAAGAGCCAATCCTGAAAGAAAAAGTCTCATTGTCCATAATGAGTGAGGTAATCAATATATGCATGGGCGGCTTTGAATCATAGAATAATGGTTTGGATAATTCATCAAGTAAAAATATCAAACTTGCTGACTCAAGCTTTTTTTGAAAGATAATTAAAACTCTTTAACATTATACTGTAAATGGGCTTAACATGGGCAGTTTTAAACATGTATCAATTGATCAATTAATATACAGATTAACTCTCATTATAATAGTCATCTGATGCCCTCTAACTCATAATAAATTCAATGAATACAATCTGAAATTGTGAAGTTTTTTCAAAGAGAACACTGTTTGAGATTTGCCCCATTTTCAAAAGTCTTAAAAGCCCTCGATCTGCCTCATCTATATTTGTGTGTATCTCTTCTCTAACATGCTGTTCATTCCCACTGATTCCTGTACAAAAGTTTACTGAATCGGGTCAGTCCTGAAAACTTCAAACAAGTGCATCCCATCCGGACTGAGGCTGAAAGGCGGCACACTGGGATTACACGGGTCAGATACTGCTGCTGATGAGCTCTGTGGAGACCTGGAATATTTACACGACACATCTCCCCAAATTCCTCTCCTGCACCGCTCTACTTCCCAGAAAGATTATGGTCTCTCTTTACTTGCAGGGAGGCCACTGTTAGCTATTCATCTGCTCTCAATTGGAGTTGCCTGCAAATTGAGCTCTCGCAGAAAGCATGTTATGCTGCCGTGTCTATCAGCTCACTTTGCATCCAGACGGCCTGATATTACTCGGTCTGATCACAGGGTGGATGCTGACAGGACAGAGAAGATCAGGATTGCACTGAGCATACTACAGAGAGCATGAAGTGAAAACTCTGGACATTCATTTCCTGCTTTAGTTGAACTTTTGTCATTTTAAATATCTGCTCTTTTCCAGATATCCCCAAAACATAAACTTGAACTTCAATTGTTCATGGTCAGCAGCATTGAGACCAATTTTGAGGATACTGCGTTAACTCAAAGTTTGATATACTTTTTTTTATCTATAAGTTGAATTGCTTTGGCCCCTTGTTGCAGGAATGCTTATGATGTAAGCCCCATTTTCATGTGTGGTATAGTTAGAACCACATGCAACACCTGAAACTAGGAATATGTCGTTTTTTGTTACAAAACTGTCATTATATCATCAATTAAAAGCAATTCCCTGCAACATAGAGACGAAAAAGCAGCATAGAGGGGCTGGAAACATTGATCAAACCCGACACAGGCTGTCCCTGTAAAACAAAAGGATGTCCAACGCATGTAATGTATGAGAAAATGCATCTAACCTACAACAAAACATGATATTGTATTATATTAAAAGGTCCCATGTCATGCTTTTCTGGTTATTACCCATCCCCTTGTGTGTTATGAAGGTTTTTATGCATGTGAACGGTCTGCAGAGTCAAAACCCTCAAAGTACACCCTGTAGCGAGTAAAACTCTAACACAGAAAAGACCTGTCTATGCTGCCCCAGAACGCCTCGTTGGGGATTTCTCATTTTCCATTGTTTGCTTCCTGGGTTCTGTGACGTGTGAACACCCAAATCAACAACAAATGACAGGATTGGCCCAAATGGACCAATCGGCGGAGCACCTCACACACCAGGATCCCTTGGCTAACTAACAGAGGCCGTTTCTCAATCGCGAGGAAACTGGCTTCCAAGCCAATATTTCAAGGATGCTACGTCATCGAGTGCCGCCGAAGGACTGTTCCAATCTCCAGCATACTTGGAATTCCACCGAGGCTGCGTCCTTGGTTTGGGGGTAATTTCGAGGCTGCACATGGGTAGACTTCGTGTCCTTCAAATCCCCACAATGCTTTGCGCACGGACCAATTTCCCCAAATCTGTGGCGGAAAATGTAAGGCAGGGCCTCTCATATGACGCACACCTG
>NW_011353620.1:116906-121315 GCF_000735185.1 Notothenia coriiceps | reverse complement strand
TTTTTCACTCTCTGTCCTAAACGGCTTGTTGGAGCTCCTGCCCCCCCCCCTCCCTGTGAGCCCAGTGTGCTCTGATTGGTCGGGACGTTGCGAGGCTCGTTGCTGCGAGGAGCGGACNCATTTCTGCTGATCACATTTCGATTGTGGAGGTCTACTAGAATAGATTTAAATTGTGCAATTTTCCAAAATCACATTGGTTTCTCAAACAGCATCTCTGACAGAGATGCTGTTTGAGAAACCAATGTGATTTTGGAAAATTGCACAATTTAAATCTATTCTAGTAGACCTCCACAATCGAAATGTGATCAGCAGAAATGGCCATGACATGGGACCTTTAAAGTGCTTGTTGAAGTATTTCTCAGAAAAATAAGTTTAATTTTACAAACATAACTAAGAGAAGACAGAAGCTAGAAGAAGAATACATCACACTGTAAGAGGCCTTGACATGAACCGAAGCATAAAGGAGGTTCAATAATGAGTTTTCAGAGTCTCAGTAGCCACGGCCTTCACACATTGTTATAAACCTCAAGGTTCTTAAATGTGGCCAAAGCCTTATTTTTTTAGATATCTGGCTTAGAAAGAACTGATCGTCTATAATTACTACACAATAGAGGATATAATGTGCATCCGAACTCGCAGGAAATATGAGTGATCCCCTATCTGCAATTTTCCCATGATCCTTATCTTTATTAGCTCATTATTTTCAGCGCAGCTAGCGGTGGCTGCTGATCTGTGGCATTTATCTATGTGAGCAGAAACAGCCAATTAGTGAGCGCTCATCTTGTCACAGTTATGGAGGGGCAATAAGAATGAAACTGCACAGTAAATTCTGTAGCAAAACTTTAAGATTGAAATGACATTACTAATATGTAAGTGTGTTATTGTAGAAGGCAGTAGAGCTGAAGGCTAAATCTCTTATGCATTTGGCTTCATATTGACTGAATGCATTGAGGTATTGCTGGGATGTGTTAAAGACTGATTGCATGTTCCCTCCAATTATTAATGAATATAACAATTAATCATTCAACCCCAGTTGTTCAACAGCATTAAAATATCCCTGTGCGTCACACTCACTAAGACTACTAATGTGATCCCCACAGAACAACATTATTTCAACTAGTTTCAGTGCTGCATATCAATATGTTTAAAAGACCCAATTGGTATAGAGGAAGTAAACTGGTCCTTTTGGTTTAAATAAATGCATTCACTTCAATTGTAGGATGCATGATTGACAAAATCAAGAATGGATATTGTTTATTAGGAAGTTGAGGAAACTGAGACTTTATATCGAATGTCTTTGTACAGCATGTTAAAAAAAAACACACTTACACTGGATTAAAACACACAATGTCTCAATATGATAAGATGTGTTTTTCAAAAATATACCTTCTGTTACATTACATGTCACTTGTTAGACACTTTTATCCAAAGCGACTTGCATACTCAATACAGTGGGCAATCCCCACAGGAGCAATTTGGGGTGAAGTGTCTCAGGGACACAACGACATGCTGACTGCAGTGGGGTTTGAACCTGTGCTCCACTGATCCGAACACCAACCCACTGCACCACACGCCTGCCTTGTTCGAAGATGATTCTTTGTTGATGTACGCATGTTGTCCTATTAATCCTAAATAGCTAGGAGAAGGAAAACATGCACACCAAACAAAACTTGGGTCTCAGGATCTTAAGCTGAGCATTCATAATAGGGCACCAGCTACAAAATAATGGTGAGCTGTATGTACAATGGTTTAATTATTCTAAATGAAATGTAGACTGCCCAACTGTGACTTTTCACACCAAACAAAACTAAATGTGGGGTAATTTCTCAGCTGCTGATTAAGGGTTTGTATGAGCTTTTGAAATCACCACCTGGCTGCACATTTTGAGTTTTAGTGCCATTACAGTCTGTGTTCACTTTCTAGAGTTTGTCATTTAATTTCTAAGGATTGAAAAGATTTGACATGGACTTGCACCGCTGACGTTTTCATGAGATGAAAGACAATGCCGGCAGCTCTTCTGAAAGAGAGGATGGTTGTGTACAGTACACCCTAATCACTGGAACATAACTGTTAGCGATTCAGAAACGGTCCAAATTAAACACAAAAACAACAAACAGGATCCAACTTTTAACGGGCACATCATCCATTATGCTCCACCTGCCAACCAAAAGACCATTCACAACAGACGACAAAATACTAAATTGTTCTTAAAAAAAGCCACTAACTTCCAGTCTTATGTTCAAAGTGCTGCTGCTTGAGTGTTTGGAGCCTTTGGTCTAAACTGTGAGAAAATAGAAAATGGTTGGGAAACCACTTAAATGCCGAACAATAACGAATTTATTCAGGCATAACTGCAGATAACACAGCTGTGTAGCCTCATATGCCTTATTACAGAGCAAATCCTCCAACACATTGACAACCTGTGCAAATGAATGACACAACTAGAGTTTTAACAAGCTGTTAAGACCAGCACTATAATTCTGCTTTATGCCCAAAGGAAGAAACCAATATGTGCTGATTTTGCTAATAAAACACTTGAGGGTTGTTTTTCAAACAGCAGTTTGTGAACAATACAGATAGTGACCTTTAGAGCCCAGCTGATGACCAGTATTTCTGCAATTTCTGTTTATTTGCACTAAGAGAGTAATTCAAGTTCAACATTTCCTGATAAGGTCAATCATGTCATTTACAATATTACATTCTTGGTTTGGGTTAGCTTGTAGAGTGATGCATGAATGAATCCTAAAACCTGCAGCTGACATAGCATTATAATAGTAATAATACATTACATTTATATAGCGCTTTTCCTGGTGCTCAAAGCGCTTTACAAGCAAGTAAAGAAGACACAAAATAGCAACAAAAGTAAAAAGTGCTAAGCTAGGTGGAATAAGGGCGAGGGGTTAGGGGGTGAGGAGTTGAAGGCAAGAGTGAAAAGGTGAGTATTGAGGGATGTTTGTGTCATGACTACAAATGTCTAGGCAGGGCTCCCTAATGAAACCAAGCTGCATCATGGGAGTTGTAGTATCCACTGAGACACTTGTATAGGAAGATGTATATGGAATCAGGCTCTCATTTCTGAAGCGTTGTTTGGATTATTGAGTGTATCGCTGCTCACAGGAAGCCGCTCTCGTCCTCGTCTCCTCCCCATCTGTTGGTTCATTATTCAGCTGCAGAGAAAGGTCATCCTGCTCTCCTCCATCACTCTCTCACTCTTTATTAACTCTCTCTGTGTGGATCTGTAACTTTATACCAGGCTGACATTAAACTGATAATTCATGCATCCTGTCTGTGCAGGTATTAAATCCTATATGTGGGGAAAGGACATGAAGACAGGAAACTAATGGGACCGGTTTGTCTGTTGTCAGCTGAATGTAATTGAAAATAAATTCTGCAGCGAGGAGAAGAATTAGAGCTCTAAAGGACGAATAAATGCCAGCTATCTGTCTGTTTGACGGGGGGGGGGGTTCCTCCATAAACAACAACTGGTTACTGCAGGGATTTAAAGCTTTCAGGAGCTCCGTGGAGCGAGAAGAGCAGAAACAGACTGAAGATAACGAGCGTTTTGTGCCGACTGTACGAAAACGCTCCACATAAACTCTATTTGCACTGTGACATCTCTACCAACTCTATACAGATTCTACTACCAATACTACACCAGCTCTAGAGATAGTACTAATAAAATCTCCACAAAAACTCATCAGATTTAGAAACTCTACAGAAACTAGTAAAGCCTTTTGAGCTCTACCAAACTGCAGAAACTCGACTATCTCTAAAGCTTTTTGGAGCTCTACAATATTTTAACACACTCCTTATAAACTCTTTGGACTCTTTTTGGGGGCTCTACACTTCCTTGTCGTTCCCCAGCAGTTGTCAGAGTTCCCACGGACTGTTTGTGGGTTTACAAACACACGGAGCTGCACCTGAACGCAGCACGGTGAGTTTTCATTAGCGATTGTGTCCTCAGGGAAACGTGGGAAACAATAGTTGTGTTTTTTTTACAAGAGCCAGAGTCAGGACAGCAGTCATATATCACACACACACACACACACACACACACACACACACACACACACACACACACACACACACACACACACACACACACACACACACACACACACACACTGCAGTATCTGCATTGTTTAATTCCCCACAGAAAACACAGATTCAATCTTTTCTTCTACCTCCTCCTCACTTTCTCTCCAATCACATTTCTTCACACTCACATTGCAGCACTTGTTGTGTGTGTGTATGACAGTAATCTGATTACAGCAGCAGGTCGCTCGCGGCTACACCTTTTGTCCTGCGATCCGAGGCTCCTATACGTGAATGTGTGTCATATAGTGTGTGTGTGTGTGTGTGTGTGTGTGTGTGTGTGTGTGTGTGTGTGTGTGTGTGTGTGTGTGTGT
>NW_011353620.1:109198-116866 GCF_000735185.1 Notothenia coriiceps | reverse complement strand
ATGAACACGCCACAGTCAGAATAATGTATCATAATCAGTGTTGGGAAAGTTATTGTTTAAAACTAACTAGTAATAGTTATAGTTACTGCTCTCAAAAAAGTAACCAGTTAATTTATTAGTTACTAAATTATAGAAGTAGCCTAACTAGTAGCAAGTTACTTTACTTTAAAAATAATAACAATACAAATACAAGTTGTTGTGGTGTTCTGTGGCACAGTAAGAGAAAAGACAACTCCCCATCATTGTATTTGTTGCGTCCTTTATTCCCACAAATTGAAAATAGTGGTTATATCTCCAAGTAATAAATGCGTTGCTGCTCTCGCTGATACTTGCATCTGCCATTGTGTGTGTGTGTGTGCTGGTGGTGGGCGTTGCCGTGTATGTGGGGGTGTGTTAGCAAGTGTGTCTGTGTATTTTCCCCATAAGGACCCGCCCAACTCTGTCTCTGATTGGCTTACCCTGCGTTAACCAATCATCACTCCTCTCTGGTCACTTTCACTTTTCCATGGTACTGTGAGAGGACATCACTGTATTCGCCTGTAAATTACATCTGCAGGGAGATTCGGTTCAGTTGGATCACATAATGTAACGCAGTAACGCACCCATTTAAATCACAGTAACTATAACGGCGTTACTGAATGGGAATAGGTAACTAGTAACGTTATTAGTTACTGCAAAAGGTAGTTGCGTTACAGTAACGCGTTAGTTTGTAACGCGTTAGTCCCAACACTGATCATAATGCTTGATAAAGGGTGCATGATGAATGGAAAAGCATGCAAGTGGCATATCCAGTCACTATCCTGATTTTATAAAACACCTTGAAGCTGTGTTGGCTGTATAACAGCTTGTGCTTGCAATATACCACTTTGTTGTGGTGGTAATTATTGAGAAGACTCAGCAATGACAGTATTTTTTAGTGAGAACCAGAGGATTTGAGTCCTTAGTCTGGCTTTGCAATTTCAAAATCCTCTGAGACCTTTAAATGCGATAAGTAGCAAAATAAGAAGTACCAATTTTGTATTGATAACTTTAAAGATAGTCATTTAATAAGGGGACACATCATTTATGTGCCCATGTACAAATAACAATAAAAACTGTATATTGGTTGTTTTTACCTTCAGTTTTAAATGTGATACCATGATATAAGAAACTGCTAATGTAGGAAACTGGGGAAAAACATAATCACTGGCTTGCAACATTTGGTTGTCAACAAGGCAAAAATAACTACTTGCCAAAAGAGCGGTGCAGTGAGGATGTATTTTTGTAGGCCGACATGGAAATTAGCATCTCAAAAAGAAATGTGATATTCCCAATAGATTTTGGTAAATTGCAGAAAATAGGCATTGTGGCCAAAACACATCTATGATACCAATCACATGTTGTTCAGCAGGACAATGTTCACATATTAACACCACTTTGTGATTTTGGAGGGTATATCCAATTGGCAGAAATAACAAGCCAACCAAATGCTATAAAAACATCAGTCACATGGCTGCTCATCATCACCGCTGAGCTAAAGCCGACCTGTGCCAGGTGTTCATTTAGTCACTTATTAGCAACCACTGTTTTAATGATGCACAGACCTTATTTCAGACAGCTTGGGAACAAACAAGTTCCAAAAACCATTGACTTCCTGGCGAGGGAACCGTACAAAGTTATAATATAAAATAATCATTCAAACAATCCCTCAAAACTCACCTTTTCACTCTTGCCTTCAACTCCTAATCCACTAACCCCTCGCCCTTATTCCACCTAGCTTAGCACTTTTTACTTTTGTTGCTATTTTGTGTCTTCTTTACTTGCTTGTAAAGCGCTTTGAGCACCAGGAAAAGCGCTATATAAATGTAATGTATTATTACTATTATAATGCTATGTCAGCTGCAGGTTTTAGGATTCATTCATTCATCACTCTACAAGCTAACCCAAACCAAGAATGTAATATTGTAAATGACATGATTGACCTTATCAGGAAATGTTGAACTTGAATTACTCTCTTAGTGCAAATAAACAGAAATTGCAGAAATNACTAAATTATAGAAGTAGCCTAACTTTAAAGATAGTCATTTAATAAAGGGCAATATACAGTTTTTATTGTTATTTGTACATGGGCACATAAATGATGTGTCCCTTTATTAAATGACTATCTTTAAAGTTAGGCTACTTCTATAATTTAGTAACTAATAAATTAACTGGTTACTTTTTTGAGAGCAGTAACTATAACTATTACTAGTTACTTTTTAACAATAACTTGCCCAACACTGATTATGATACATTATTCTGACTGTGGCGTGTTCATGTGAAAAATGCTGTATTATACTGCAAATAGCATTTGAACAGGAAGTGGATAGCATTCATTTATGCAAACTCTATCAATTATAGTTCATTATGTCAGTCAGTTGTTTAGCTTTTATACACAACACAAATGTAAAATGAAAACAAAAGTGCAGCTGTGAGTGCTGTCATCTTTGTTAAATGTCAACGTACAATTAACAATTTGGAAAGCAGAAACATTTTACACTATGATTGAGTGAATCAGAAGCAATAAAACAATCAGGCATTTGAATAGAGGTTCTCCCTGTAACCTTTTTATGTGGGAGGATATTTGTATCCAAGCCCACTGGTCGGGGCTTTCATGTTCTAGGGTATCTTTTAAAAGCTTTCACAACCAGGAACAACATATTTCCACTAATAAACAAGAAAGTGTCCGCCAACCCGGAACACAGATTTGGCAGGAGAGATTTAATATACAACAACCACATTTGTGATATCTGCATGTTTGATGATGACCATTGCTGTCAAAGCCAAGTGCTGTTTGGATATGAATACATTCATGAGAGAGACACTGTGTCCCAGTGTGTGTGGCCTCTGATTGGCTGCCATCACTTTGACATGCCTTATTACGGGCACATCTGGGGACCTGGCAGCATCGGTGCATGGCCCAGACCCAACAGATTATCACAAACAGATACCTCAGCCAGAACGGCGACACCACTTCGTAAAACACGTATTTTTAGTGAAAGGGATCAATGTATGTGCTAAAAACACAACATGCATGCATCTGTGTTTAGACTGGCTCATTTGTCAACTTTGAAACAAGCAAATGGCATCATTAATCTTCAGGGCTACCTTTGTCATAACAAAACTTAAAAGATTAAAGATCCACTTAATTACAGAATCCATTTTTATTTGTGTTCTTATGAGTAGGAGTTGAAGAGTGCTGCTGTCGGATAAATGATAGGTTATATAAATGGCCTTTACAAACAAGAAGTGGAGGATGTTTAGTAATTAATGTGAACCACACCAACGCTCTCCAGATTTATCGTGATCCAGGACGCCTAACAGCAGCCAAGCCTGTAGGATGTACAGCTCCACAGAATTGGGAATATCATGAAAAATATCCTTCTAAATTTAGGAAAATGTAATTGCTCACGATATTCGATGCTTACATTTAAAATAACTTTGTTCACAAACTTTAAAAGCAGGTTGTCAAGAATACTCCTATGCTAAATCAAACGTTTAAAAAAAAGGGTTGCACGAAGCAAAGAAAAAGGAAAACAGCTAAAAATCTTTAATTGATCATTTGATTAGGTTATCTCCTAATAAAGTTGGCACATAACAATACAACGTTAGTTTGCTAGTCAAATCGAAACAACTCCGGCCCACGTGTGCCAACCAGGCCATTAAGTTAGTCAACGGCTTTGTTTTTACTGACATGCATGAATCATACACAATAATAAAAAGACTCCACAGCATGATTGGCGACCCAATTAAAAAGCGTTTGCGGTTGAAACAACGAGCAACACATGCCATTATTCCCTTCTCTTGACAGTCAATAACAGTAAAATAGCACTCGGATTCACTCAGGTGCAAAACATATTGACACACCGATCTGAGACATGCAGCATTTACAACCTAACCAAGCCCAGCGCAATTAGATGGAAGTCATTTGGGTCTCACTCACTACAAAGAGAATAGACTTAGGAAGACTTCAACTGAGCAATCGAAGCATAGCAACTACAAAATAAGCACACATGTAGCAGAAAACCCTTTTTGTACAAAGATTATGTTTATCGGCTATTTTTCCTTTTAATACACAGTATTTGCTGATTCTATTTTCTGTATAAGGCTGGAGTAAGGAGTCAGGTGTGGGCACAGCTGTGTCTAAGAGCAACACTATAAGTCATACTGGACAAGGAATACAACAGAGGATATGTTAAAGAATAAGAATCCTGGTGTATTTCGGGAGAGAAGAAGCACCAAACATAAAGTTGGAGAAAGAAAGTCAAATGTTAATCTTTAACAGACCACACGACAGCAGTGGTAGTCCCATTTGCATGCAAATCCCTTTTGGACACTTATAACCTTTTTTAGCTTCTGCACTCCTCCCTCACTGAAGCAGTGTACAGCGGGTGTGTCCTGTGTGGATTAGGTCCATGCTAAGTCTGCCCCAGGAGCCTCAGAACGTCCCCGGGAAGTGATTGCTTCAGCTAGACACTGGAATGAGTTACAGCTTCTACTGACTAGAGGCGACAGCAAAAATCACCACAACTGCAGCTGGACTATCTCTTTTTGATGACATCCACCCCAAACCCTTCAACACACACACACACACACACACACACACACACACACACACACACACACACACACACACACACACACACACACACACACACACACACACACACACACACACACACACACACACACACACACACACACACACACACACACACACACACACACACACACACACACACACACACACATACACACTTAGCCCACACACGGTCTAGCCCTTGGCTGTTTAGACAGCGGGGCAGTGGGTCCAGAATCTTATTACTTAAGGAGGAGGGCTGAGCAGCTGGCAGCCTCTCGAATTCATGAAATCCCAATGTCTGTTGTTTTTCAGTCTGTCACGCAGGGCAGCGGTGGCTTTAATATCGGCCGTAGATGAATGCATAATAACATTCTGGGTGAAGAAAGCCAGAAACGCTGCTTTCGTACTGTTCAATTATTCAGAGAATGTAACCTATTTCTACTATTTCTATCACTATAATTACAGCTAGTAGCTGCACATATAGCACAGGTATTGTGTGGGTGTGGGTTTTTTCCACACACTTTATTTCAAGAGCTGGAGAGACAAAATCATCTGCTGTGGTTTCACATTTGAGCATCATGCCATTGTGCACAACTCGGAATGAAATGTTGTTCTCTTACAGTGGAAAACGTCATATGACGCCTCCTATCAATTATGTGAGTCACTTTTCTAATGAACTATTGTGAGTGTTGTGCTCTTGGACTGCCTGCATGCTGCACTTAGACATGACTAAAACAAATATAGAAGTGTCAGAAATGTCCTTGTTGCCCTTTTGTATACGGTGCAGTTGTCGCCGCAATTTATTTCGAGAACACGGTCGATTCTTTCTGCCCACAGCAATCAGTTGATAGAAGACCAGTTTGGTATGGCAAATTGCAGGGACAAAAATCATGATGCCATATTTATAATGGACACTTTTCACAGCAGCCTCTTGAAACATGTGTAAATAATCACATTAATTATGACCATGGAACTGGTCACATAAATTGCGTGCAGTCAGTAATGTTATACATTTCACCGGTGAGATTCCTGCATCAGATTGTCTGCTGTGGAAAGTGTTGATTATGTTATTTGTGAAAACTACATATAGTACCATGTATCCATCTATAATCTAGATTGTGTGGTGTGAGTGTTAGAGATATCAGCTTTAAAGATGTCTTCTTTCTTTGGAATATATTTGAAACAGTTGACCATCCGCTCATAGTGCTCAAAGTGAAAGCTGAAAAATAATAATCTCAAAAGCAGAAGTGAGGATCGGTTTTGTCAAACAGTCTGTTTTTAGGCCCATTTTGATGGTGGCGCTCTCTTACTTTTGCTGCTAATTAGCCAGATGACATGTCAAGACTTTCCCAGCAAAGCTCAAGTGGATTTTAATTGCTTTAAAAAAGTTGCGATATCTCAAGCATCAAAACTAAACTTAAGAAGCAGAGCAAACCTATGTATGTATTGCCCAGCTCTACAAAATCATTAAGTGACAATTTAACGTAAAACTTGTGCATTTCCACCAAAAGTTTGCAATGCATGTACAACGCATTGTGTATCAGACTTGTATTCTCTGACAAAGCTGCTCTGGCTTTCAGATGAATGAAGCAGCTTCAGATATGCACCCTGCTGTATAACCTTCTGGCACATAAAATAAATGCCTTAATGAAAAAGAAATGCCAATGCAGGTGGAAGTAAAGTGAATATAAAAGAAAAGTGACCGAATATCACCATAAATTAACTCCTGGAAGGCACTGAACATCAACACAATAGATCACACATTGATGATATCTCGCCTGAGTAGCAGAGAGTGACATTTTCCTTTCAGGCTGACTGCAGTGATAATATCAGTGTCATGTTTTAGCTGACTAATCATTCATTGTGCATGGCTGCAAGCAAACAAGAAAGTGACAAAGAAAGTTTTGACACTGCCATTTCTTTCTTCCAAAGATTAGAGTCAACTCAAGGTGCAAAAACATGTTTGTCACACAGTTTAGAGGACGGACATATCTGTCGTGTTATTGATGAGGACAGAAAGTTCCTAATTTCCCTAAAGGCGTGGAATCTTTTTATTTCAGCATTTTGAAGAATTACATTTAAAAAAGGGGCCCTATGCTTACTTTCAGGTTCATATTTGTATGTTATGCCTGTACTGTGACATCTTTTCACCCTCCGTCTGAAAACAGAGTCCAGTCAGGACTTTGGGATTTTAGCCTTTGCAGACCATATACAGTGGGGCAAAAAAGTATTTAGTCAGCCACCAATTGTGAAAGTTCTCCCACTTAAAAAGATGAGAGAGGCCTGTAATTTTCATCCTAGGTACACTTCAACTATGAGAGACAGAATGGGGGGAAAGAATCCAGGAAATCACATTGTAGGATTTTTAATGAATTAATTGGTAAACTCCTCGTTAAAATAAGTATTTGGTCACCTACAAACAAACAAGATTTCTGGCTCTCACAGACCTGTAACTTCTTCTTTAAGAGCCTCCTCTGTCCTCCACTTGTTAACTGTATTAATGGCACCTGTTTGAACTCGTTATTAGTATAAAAGACACCTGTCCACAACCTCAAACAGTCACACTCCAAACTCCACTATAGCCAAGACCAAAGAGCTGTCAAAGGACACCAGAAACAAAATTGTAGACCTGCACCAGGCTGGGAAGACTGAATCTGCAATAGGTAAGCAGCTTGGTGTGAAGAAATCAACTGTGGGAGCAATTATTAGAAAATGGAAGACATACAAGACCACTGATAATCTCCCTCGATCTGGGGCTCCACGCAAGATCTCACCCCGTGGGGTCAAAATGATCACAAGAACGGTGAGCAAAAATCCCAGAACCACACGGGGGGACCTAGTCAATGACCTGCAGAGAGCTGGGACCAAAGTAACAAAGGCTACCATCAGTAACANAAATGGGTGCGTTACTGCGTTACATTATGTGATCCAACTGAACCGAATCTCCCTGCAGGCGAATACAGTGATGTCCTCTCACAGTAGCTACCATGGAAAAGTGAAAGTGACCAGAGAGGAGTGATGATTGGTTAACGCAGGGTAAGCCAATCAGAGACAGAGTCGGGCGGGTC
>NW_011353620.1:92135-109158 GCF_000735185.1 Notothenia coriiceps | reverse complement strand
TTTTTACATGAATATTCCAGCCAATCTCTGTTTTTAAACCATGAGCTGCAAGATGAGCGCATTACCCCACTGTACAGGCGAGTTGGGTACTTTTTTAGCTACAGTGGGGCAGAAAAGTATTTAGTCAGCCACCAATTGTGCAAGTTCTCCCACTTAAAAAGATGAGAGGCCTGTAATTTTCATCCTAGGTACACTTCAACTATGAGAGACAGAATGGGGGGAAAGAATCCAGGAAATCACATTGTAGGATCTTTAATGAATTAATTGGTAGATTCCTCGGTAAAATAAGTATTTGGTCACCTACAAACAAACAAGATTTCTGGCTCTCACAGACCTGTAACTTCTTGTTTAAGAGCCTCCTCTGTCCTCCACTAGTTAACTGTATTAATGGCACCTGTTTGAACTCGTTATCAGTATAAAAGACACCTGTCCACAACCTCAAACAGTCACACTCCAAACTCCACTATAGCCAAGACCAAAGAGCTGTCAAAGGACACCAGAAACAAAATTGTAGACCTGCACCAGGCTGGGAAGACTGAATCTGCAATAGGTAAGCAGCTTGGTGTGAAGAAATCAACTGTGGGAGCAATTATTAGAAAATGGAAGACATACAAGACCACTGATAATCTCCCTCGATCTGGGGCTCCACGCAAGATCTCACCCCGTGGGGTCAAAATTATCACAAGAACGGTGAGCAAAAGTCCCAGAACCACACGGGGGGACCTAGTCAATGACCTGCAGAGAGCTGGGACCAAAGTAACAAAGGCTACCATCAGTAACACACTACGCCGCCAGGGACTCATTGCCAACAAAGGGTATATAACAAAGTATTGAGATGAACTTTTGTTATTGACCAAATACTTATTTTCCACCATAATTTGCAAATAAATTCTTTAAAAATCAGATAGTGATTTTCTGGATTTTTTTTTCTCATTTTGTCTCTCATAGTTGAGGTATACCTAGGATGAAAATTACAGGCCTCTCTCATCTTTTTAAGTGGGAGAACTTGCACAATTGGTGGCTGACTAAATACTTTTTTGCCCCACTGTACATGCACACATACCTATATAAACAAAATGCAGGAAGGGGAAACACCCAAAAAGCATAATAGGGCCTCTTAAAATGCTATGTATACAAATGTGTTTCTTTATTAGTAAAACCCTCTATTTTGTATCAGAACTGCCCATGTGAACACAGCTTGGTTTACACTGGTTGTAGCGCTGCTTGACCCCAATACTCTGACCTTTCCTCTGAATCATTTGAGCATGCTTTTAATTATTTATTCTCCAATCCTGGCTGCGGCCTAGTTGTAGAACTCTCAGAGCATGCAGCTGAAAAATAGCTTTAAACCACTAATGGCTATTGTGATGAATCTCGCAGTGTTTGGTTACTGTGTTGCCTGAAAACGAGACAGCAAGGCTTTCATTCTGTGAAGTGAAAGAGAAATTATTCTGAGACGAACTGCCGCATGAATGATGCATGGTGTTTTTAAGAAAGCTGTGCTCTCGCTTTAGTTAATTTCAGTGAGAAAACAGTGTGTGTTAGAGAATGACTGATGGGAGTTGATTGGAGCTATTAACTTGCACAGCATTGATATGATACTTCTTTTCTGCTCTGACCCTTCAGCTTTCTTCATTTCCACTCGAGTGTGTCGTCAGTACAGAAGAACATGTTAGGAGGAAAAAGCAGCTCAGAAAGTCCGCCCACAGTCTACCACCTGTTCTTAATTAGAAGTGTTTTCACAGTATGAACTATGTACAAAAAAGTGTGAGCCATAATTACAAAAGTGCGAAGTACGGCTGGCAATAATTCAAAACTTTGTGTTTTGGTCATTTAAAAAAAAGAATCATATTGCAATGCCATGACACTACTATGGTAGTTGGTTTTGTAATCACATTTAGTATGGAATAACCCAGTTAGACAGAATGTGTGATGCAAGTGAAAGGTGTTTCCTTATGTAATATACAACACATGGAAACAGGCTTTTTATTATGTACTAATTTAATTATTTTGTGTGATTTTGCATAGATTTGCGATATCATACTCGCGTTAATTGGAGACTCGCCATTAGAGAGGGATGGGACACGTTGTAAGAGAACATAATCCAGGCACTGATTACGTTTCTAATTGGAATGTAATTGGGAAACCAAATGAGTGGAATAGAAACACCATTTGTAGGAGACAGAGTTGCCTGACTCAAATCAACGAGGTTAAGAGTATTTTTTCAACCGTGATACCAAAGCTCTTGGAAAATAAATATCTATTGGTCGGGCAATCTGCCGTTTTTCAGACTGAAATATCTCAACAACTAACAGATGAATTCTGATGAAATGTCATACAGATTTGAACAGATGTACGTGGAGCCCAAAGAGTGGGTCATATAACTTCATGACTTTTCCTATTGCACCACAATTAGGTTGACAATTATGGCTTTGGATGAAATGTCTCATCAACTAATGGATTGATTTCCACAATACTTTTTCATTCCTGTTCCCTTTGGGATGATTCCCAATGAATTAGGGAGGTGTGTGGCGCAGTGGGTTGTGCGTTGGTGTTCGGATCAGGGGGTCAAAGGTTCAAACCCCACTGCAGTCAGCAGGTCGTTGTGTCCCTGGGCAATACACTTCACCCCAAATTGCTTCTTTGGTGATTGTCCACTGATTGAAGTCACTTTGGATAAAAGTGTCTAACAAGTAATGTAATGTAATTTCCATCAGCATTTTAGCATTGTTCGCATGGCAAGTGTCATCTCACATTAGAAAATTCGTATTTTTATTGTCTCAAAATTGCAGTGGAATGACAAATGGCTTTCCAAAACGGTCTCATAATGATGATACATCTCCTAATTAGAACAATATAACTATATATGTTATCATGGAAGACAAAATCAGAATAACATCCACCACATGGATCATTTTCTTCTTGACGAATCCAAGCAGAAGTATCTGTTTTGACCGTCATCACTAAACATGGGGCCCGTCGGCAAATCACACTCGATAAACTGTTTGTTACCTGAGGCGTTTATCAAGAGTTTCATGATGTAATAAAAAATGTGTAGTTAAAGCATTAAACACATAAAATGCGAAGACTTATTTGTTGAGTCATAAAACATAAAGCACCAATATAATCATTAAAATCAGCAAAATAAAAACAATCAAGCAGCCCATTACATTTCGGACTAAAATGCAGTATGGACTCTCTCTCCTCATACTCTCCTTACCCACTCTCACACATTGCTTCATTCCACACACAAGTGAGTTGAATTTGTAAGGAAGAATCAAAACCGTCGGCCAGATTGCCAAGAAATCATTTATATGTGCCAAGTTTGAAAGACAGCATGTCTAACTTTGTGCTTGGGTAGGTGAAAGATAATTCATTATGTTTCAACTTGAATTCTCTAGCATAACAACTCAGTAATGACACAGCTTCAGAAAGTCTGAGGTACATTTATGAAAACTAAATAAAACCAAATAGGAATTGTGGAAATGTGTAAAATAGACACCTAGTCCTGCAGAAGGCTAGGTCAGGTTGGACACCACTAACTGACATGCATTAATAACTGATGTCATTACATTACATGTACATGTTACTTGTTAGACGCTTTTATTCAAAGAGACTTACATACTCAATACTGTGGGAAATCCCCACAGGAGTGATTTGGGGTGAAGTGTCTTGTCCAGGGACACAATGACATGCTGACTGCAGCGGGGTTTGAACCTGTGCTCCCCTGATCCGAACACTGCGCCACAGCCTACCTGAAAAGTCAGACTACAGAGATGGTATTCCCTTCTTCTGTTACTCAATGTTTTAGAGTTGGGGTGTTTAAACTAATGCCTCTGTTTCCTTAGTAGTAATTGACAAGGAGACGCTTTGCTTAATTTCAATAACGCATAGAAGGAAGACTCATCTATGCTTAACAAGCCTACTTACTACTTTTTTGCATGTACCAGTCAGTAATGCTAACGGATAGGCAAGTTAATGTATTATTTATATGTTGAACTTAAAATATAATGCCTTGTATATCAGTAAGGATGACTATGTAAGAGATGATAACAACAACAACAACAACAACAACAACAACAACAACAACAACAACAACAACAACATGTGACAGACTCTAACATCCCCATGAAAATAAAAAAGGCTGGCTAAAGCTAACGTTTGGAATTAGTGACAATGTATTCTAGTTAGCTAGCTTGACAATATAATATTGCGCAAAGGTAACTTTACACATCTGGCAGTCAGACAGAGTATCTCCGTGAGCTATGCTCTGAATATCTGAGCGGCACGTTCCGACCTCTATATATATATATAGAGTCTAGTCCAAAATATTCAACTTTTTCTGCATTTTCAGCGACAAATGTGTGCAGCTTATAGGCAGCATTCACATGCATTTTCAGCAGGAAATGCATTTTCTAGTTATTTTAGTGTGTTGTTGTTTAAACAACTCCCTTGAAAATTCAAAACATTCATTTCACAATGGGTGAGCAGCATTCATTGCAAGGATGTCTTATTCCTATGCGGATCCATGTACACAAGTTATTTTCATTGTGTGTGTTCACTGTATATTTTATGCATTATTTATCCAGTTAAAGCCCAAATGGCAAGCTGCCAATTTAATCTGTTTGCAGAATACTAGACCAAATGTAATTAAAAGTACATAATATTTGAAGGCAATGCTGTAGAATAAAAAGACAAGAAAAGCAGCTGAAAAGGACAAAGAAGAAAACATTTTTGAATGTCTGCAAGTCCGATTCCAAGATACCACACAGGGAAAGGCCAAATCTGAGGAGGAACGCATCAAGTGCATTACGTTCTAAAAAATGGTTACAGTCTCTCTGAAAGGAGATGTTTCAACATTCAATCTTTGAAAGATTTAAGCATGATACATGTCTCTGATTAATGACAGAAATCCAGGTAAATAACTAAAATAGGAACTACATTTGTAATCTTCTTCATTAAAACCGCCAGGGGTCGCTGTATACCTAAAACCGCCAACGGGTAAAATGTACCCGCTATTAGAATGCATTGATTTTCAAGGTACAATTTTCTTTTATTTATCATACTAGAACACAGGGTTAACAGTGAGTTTTGATCGCACAGTGATGAAACGTATACCAATAGAATCTGTGGACTCTCAACTTTCATAGTATATCTGGTTTGAGCAGATAGCATGAAGTATGAAGTATCGCTAACGTGAGTTATGTGCAAAGTGTCTCTATCTCTCTATAAGGAACCGCAGTAAACAACAGGCGTTGCTATAGAGTCATGTTTATGTTTACGCGCAAGATCAATAGCGTGAAAATCACTGCATTTTCTATGAGGTAAATATTACCCGCTGATAGGTATAAATGGCAATATTTTTGGCAATTTTTTCAATCTGACTTCATATTGACAATTGTTAACAACCGAGGGTGCTACATAACAGACTTTCAGGAAAAGTCAATGACTGGGAGACTTGAATATTTTGTTGAAAAAAAGTTACATACAATCAAGAAACAGCTGCGGGTAAAATGTACCCGTTGGTGGTTCTAGTGTTAAAGCTAATCACGTCATTTTACATGTGTGTATTGTTTTTGTGTCACAACACTATCACATTCTGAAGATTATGTCAGTCACCAAAAAGTAGAAACTGACACATTTTTGCCTCCAAATAAAAAAGCAATGAACCGTTTCATCCACTTTTACCAAGCTTCAGAATGCGAAAATAATACATTCACACTAAATTAGATAGCCGGATTGGTATGGATAATTAAATGGTATATTGCTCATAAGATGTAATTTTATTGTAATTGTGTTATGTATAATCTTCTAGATCAGATTATAGATGATTGTTGGAAGCTTCAGCTGACCTAGCGGCTATTTTTTGGTATCTCACAGTTGCCATCACATTAAAACACAAATTGTGAGACACTTTCCAGGCTGATGAGCTCCTCACAATAATAGCCAACAGCCAATGTCTCCTAACTGAAGCAAATGAACAGAGAAGAAAGCAGAAAACCACAGAGCTCCTGCTGTGACCATGTCTGCAGGTAGACGTTTTATTAATAAGGCGATGCCACACACAGGGGAATTGCCACGGTGCTGAAATTGAAGATGGTATTGGCCGTTGTGATTGGAAAAAATAAAGCATGGACACTGACCTGCAGTGAGGCCTGCACAGCTAAATTAATTAGCGGATTGATTATCATGAATGAAGGATTGTTGAATGGCTCGGTCATGGCGAGAGAAGAACGGTCTGTCATCACAGCTGCTTCACTCAGAGACTGCATTAGCGTTAGCTGAGCCTCAGGCCAAATGAAGATTACTTTACTTCTGCCATGGTTTGCCAGTCACAACAGTTTAAAACCTCAGAAAAGTGCTTTTGAGTCAGTGTGGAGTCACTACTGCTGCTGGATATTATCTATCGGCTGAGCATAAGTGGTTCTGAGTAAAAGGAAATAAGCAGCACTCAAGGAGAAAGCAAAAAATACAACGACTGAGTAAAGAGTTTGGGTGTCACCATGCATCAACACAATATTGAATTTGACATTTTGCGGTAAGGTATTGAAAAAAATGATTTATTTGCAACTTTAAAATACATTTGTAAGCTTCATGGTAGTAAGTGAATATACCACACTATATACATTTGAAATATATTTGTAATATGTTCAAATGTAAATATATATATTTGTTTTATATTTTGTTACACTAGCTTATTTTACAAATCAACAGTCAATTGGGACCAAAATGTGAAAAACGGAAAAAGATTCACTACTAGAAGCTGATGGAAGAAGAGAGACATTTTACAGCAACAGTTTGTGTTTCTCAGACTTTCCGAGTTGCACCTGAATGCACCACAAGAGCCCTACTTATTTGCTTTAAAACACTGCGTGCAAGAGGTTTTTAATTGGGATAACACATCTGCAGTTGTAACACGTTAATAATCTCAGACCTGCTTAATGTTTTCTTCATCCATCTTTTTGTTATTCTTTTGAAAATAGTGACACATGTCTTTGTAACACTTTCATGATTTCAAAACCTTCAGTGTAATATCTTTACAATAAGAAACCTTTGACGAAACTAAAAACATATTATTGTTGCAGTAGTATTGCTGCATTATATATGTTTGTGTATGTTCTGTTCTGGGGGTTATAAAATGCAATGATGTGAATTCAGCTGCTTCTTTATTGGATGTAATTTGAGTCAGCAAAATAAGGGTTTCATGACACTATCATTATGCAAACTGGTATGATTTATTTCCATTACTTTTATTAGAATCATAAATGTAACCTTGGAGGCAATAAAAAAAAGTTAACATGACAGCAAGACCATTTCCAAGATAAGGAGAATAGAAATGTCTTCCCACTATTGTATGCAAATGGTTCTGCTTCAGCCCGACTCAACCATATGTAAATACATCTCTGTATGCATGCAAATGTTTTCCACCCTTAAAGCTGTAAAGGCCTGAGCATGAACTCAGTATTTCTTTCGTCTCTTCCAACTGTTGCTCTTGTTGTTCCTTATAGAGCGGCAAGATAAACTTAGCTCTGAATTTATCTCTTACATAAGTTAGCCGTGTCAATGTTTGCATTTGTTTAAAGAAAGATATTTCTGAAAGGAGAAATTAGTGAGATTTTAACCAACCGACAGTGGGAGAGAAACACCTGCCAAATGTTTCCAAAAAACATGTGGCCAATACATTTCCGACCAGCATGTTGAGTGGGGAAAAAACACCAATGTTCCTAACGAAATTGTTACGTAGAGGAGAAGATTAAAAAATGTGCTGGTTTTAAGAAATGTATGGAGGTAATAGCAGTCAGCTAGGCGAGCTTGGGTGTTTGAAAGATAGAATTGGAGCGACCAGATGGTAGCTTCTTGGTTTAATGAATATATTCCTGCTTTTGTTTAGTCTGTCTACACAGGGACTTCTTCTCAGACAGGTGGGACTCTTCTGGAAGGATTTAATCTTAAAGTTAAGGGTGTTTCATCTGAATTTGATTAATGCAACATAGCTTTCGTAAATCTCCACCCTATCTTTACTCTCTTCACCAGGATAGAGATATATTTGAAGAAAATCTTTTGAAACATTCATTGACATTCTTATATCCACATTGAACCTTATCCTATCTTAATTATACTGGGAACGTTGGACGTTATCTGCATAAAAAAAAGAAGTTTGACCTTGAAGAAGGAGAAAGTTCTAACTTTTAAGCTCGGGCTGAATTAAAGGTCTGATTCCGTACACCTCGAAAAAATAAGAGTCACAATTTCATAAGCTATGGCAGCCCTGTCTGACACCTATGAAACAACAAATATTGGACACTCCTCGCATAGCCAACTGTCCATTATTACTTTTCACCTTTGTTTTTATCATTTTCCATCTCAACCCTTATGGTCATGCTTATTGAGTAGAAGGGAGGGAGAAAGGGGTTTTGTTAACAGTATAGACATACGTTTCTTTTTGTTGTTGGATACCATCTGTCGTGCATCTTGAATGTCTTGTTCAATATAACACACGGGACAAAAGTAAAAAGGTTTTCTTCTGGTTAAGGGATGCGTCTAAATAATAAGCCCCTTTCTTGTAGTGTCTCTTATCAAACTGCTTGAATTTAAATCTCACAGTACTATTTCATATTTATCAAAAACAGCTATGTTTTCACGCAAAATCGACACTGCACCGCCAATGAGTGGTGTAATTGGATTATTAGCTAACATTTGTAAGGGCACATGAAGGCAAAGAGGGACATGCAGTGCTTTGTAGTTTGTGGGTCTTTAGTGGAAGGAGACAGGTGGTGAATAACAGCTGGCTTCCCATGCTGCTCCGCTCAGGTCACAACTGTCCTGATCCAAAAACTCCCAGTTGCCCCGGCAACATGTGTGGCCACCAGGCTCCACTACTACTCGTCTTTTACCCTAACATTATCCAACGTTGCATTTGTTTTAATCTTTGTATGCGATTCCTTTTAACTGTTGCTTTTTTTTTGCTTTGATTTTCTTTTTGTTTCCAGCCCCTCTCTGACGCTATTTTACGTTAGAATGTACAGCTTACAACATCTGTCCTTAGCACCTTGCAGTGTAAGGAATAACTCCTCAAAACCAAACGATAATTGAAGAACTTATTGAAGACATCTCAGAGAGAACAACATAAAAAGGGGCACTGTTTCACACTTTTCGGGTATGGTGCATGACATGTTTTCTAAATAATTGTTATACATTAAGTTGTGCATACCAAATTAAAATGAAACTGTCATAGGCTGGACAGATGTGCAATAGATGTCATGTACACAGAATAAACAACATAATACAATGACAATAACATAGGCTTGAGAACGAATGAGAGAAGTTGATTATGTGGATTCCTATAATGTCAATTAACATTAGAGTGTATGCACTGCCTGCCTTTCATTTGATTGTTAAAATATTTGTATCTTAACAGGGTAAGTTCAAAAGATGCAAACGTCTCATTTAAAAACACATCTCTAACGAGAAACATTGAAGTCTAAAGTCAAACAAAGTACAAGCTCATAATCAAACAGGTCACAGGAGTTTTCATACCTCCATTGAGTCTGGCTTGTTGGACTTAATTAAGTATTGTTGGAAATACAAATCACAGAGAATATGCTTGAAAGCCTGACTGGATTGATCAGTGACTTGTTACACTGATCACAGCTGTGTTTGCGACTATAGGAAGTGTTTTGGATTTAAAAGAGCTTTGGTCAGTGGCCCTCTCTGCTATTTCTGCACTGCATCAGCGCCATAGGAAGCTATACCTTGAGGCACCCTCCAAGGCAATTCAACAGTATAATTCCTACTTTATTACAGCCACACACGATCACTCAGCTTCTGACTCCTGGTCCCCCCGCCAGCTGAATATAATATCAGCTCACTATGAAAATATTCCCTATTTTCACTTCACAAGCAGAGCCCACAGTTGTGTTAGCACAGAGGAGCTTGGCAACAGTCACTTTGAACCAAAGGCCAAAAGCGTCACACTTCATAAATGTCATATTCAAGGCAACTTATTCCTTCAGCTCTTCATCACAGGATTGTCTCAAAAAGGCCTTTTAAAAAAGGAAGCCTACCAAGACCAAGAAACATTGAACAATATTAAATACATCATTAGGGTGTTCTTTTAAAATATTTAACTTTTAGAGATTATGTGTCCTTCAAAACTAGGTTGTCCAAATACACATTTTTTGTTGGAAGTTGAATTAGAGTTATTTGGACTGTGAAAAGGAATTGTAATATTGGTGTCACAGGGTGAAAGCACGAACAATTGCAGCCTTACTTATTCCATTATTCCCTTTGCAAAACATTTTTTGAAGACATGTGAAAAGCTTGAGTATAAATGGTGCTAAACATGAGCACCCAAGACATCTTGGCCAGAACCAACACAGAGCTGTCGTTAACCTTCCCGAACACAAAATACACAAAGGACAGTTAGATGTAATCTGAATACTGTAGGTCTGATTTAAATTGCATTAAAGCTGAATTGGTCCAAATAGACAAGGAACCCTGCCAACACTGGCAGCAGCAGGATTCTATCAATCAATAAGCAACCGCAATCAAAGAAGAAGATCAATATAGAATGTTCTCCTGCAGTTCAAGATTCAAACATTCTGTCCCTCAAAAAATACCACCTTTCTTCTGTATTGATCAATCATGCAGGACATGATAATCATTTAAATATGTGGACAATGGCACAGTTTCAGAAACTTTTCCTGGAATACATTCCAAGTGGTTCACTGTTTTTTTGTTTGTGCACTGAATGAAAAAACTTTACTACCTTTACACACCTGGCCAATAGCCGTCTAAAGTGTGTGTGTGTGTGTGTGTGTGTGTGTGTGTGTGTGTGTGTGTGTGTGTGTGTGTGTGTGTGTGTCGGAATATGAAACTCCATCCGACAAACACTTTAGCTAAAAACATACCGACACCTTTTGACACACCACTTGTTCAGAGCTGTCCTTTTCAAAAGACCCAAAGACCTGTTGCTACTATATTATAAAGAATACGACAAACATCATTTTGACCCGTTCTGATGCAGCACCAAATCGGGACTCAGATACTATAAGTCTTAAGTTAACCGATATAACATAACAGGACGTACAGCTAATGAGTAATTAAATGAAACAAAATACTAGATAGGGATTCCAGCTTCAATAAAATCAACAGATTTAAAAGAAAAAGTAGACCGAGACAGCGCTGCCCATGACTTTATCATAAAAACAAGACGGTCTCAAACCTTGAAAATCTGCATCATGCCATGGACTCGAGTCCTTGTGTCAGACTGACGTGTTGTTTGGAGGCTGAAAAGTATTAATATGCTTTGCCTCATACCACAACAACTGCATGCTGACTGTCTTGACGAGGGACCAACTCAGAATTATTATTAAAATTGTTCAAACTAAAGTTAGCCATAACTTCTGTTCAAAATGATACAAATGTGAGTTGTGTGTGATTGGAGTTGTTGACATTTACGCTTTGTGAGTGGGGAATTTCAAGGATTTCAAGCAACCCTTTATAATACATCCAGAAAAAAAGAAAACGGGAAACGGATTGATAAATGACACAAACACAGAGCCTGTATATCAACCTGACCTTAAAAGTTGAGACAATGGAGCAGTCCTGCTTCCTGAAGTAGGGAAACATAAAAAGTGTGATTTGATTTATTTTGATTTGTTTGGATCACTGCAACTTGTTCCTTGGCTCTCTGAAGAGAACGTCGATTTCACTCTCTTTTGTGTCTATACTGTGGATTTCAATGAGTTCCTTCCGGTTCACTGGCTGTTTTTAAAAGACTTTACGGGCGGTGTCAAACAAGACAGTCAGCCTCTCTCAACCCCACCAAGTTTATTTTCACTACTGCAGTCTTCCGGTTATTTCCTCACAGATTCCAGTTCAGATGATATGAATTACTATAATGATGATGAGATTTTCATGAACCATTTAACTACGAGATAATTAAGTCTACGTGCTAACAAAGATGACAAACACATCAGATGCCTAATCACATGGCACCTAATAGCAGTATTATTCCTTAAAAGTCAAATTATGAATGTCAAAAAGACAAAAGTTATAAGGGATAAGGCATCTCAGCGATTTAACGATCGTTGTGGAGAACAAATTAACTACGAGTTGTCTCTTGTCATAAAATATTAAGTGTGTCACATACACAAACTTCCAAAGTAATCCATTGCCTCTGATTACAAATTGAAATAGAGAAAACTTTGATGGTAAGTTTACTGAGTCATTGCGGTCACACATCAATATCACCAAAACAAATGTCTCAATTGGGAAGATGGTGGAGAAAGATATAGACCCAAAATGTCCAATAAAAGACCCGCCAAGTCCTCATCAAGTTATATCAATCAGAAACCCGAGAGTGATCAGCTGGGTCTCTGGGCATTCGATTGCACCGCTCATCGATTACAAAAGGTCGCTTCACTAATGAGCGAAGGTCAGCCCTTCTCTTCCTCCATCACCGTCCTTTCTTTCCTGTGACTTTCTATTCCCTTCTGTTCCCCTCCCGTTGTTTGGCAGGCTGCAGAATGTGGCACGAGAGGAGGACATGTCAATGTTATCAGCATGCAACAGACGACAGCTTTGAGGGGAACCGTTACTTTCAGCTGCTGCCCCAGTGGCTAATTACCCACAATCCTCATCGCGTGGACCCCAACTTTCCACTTTGGAAAACAAACCACCAAGCTTTGGGCCGCCATTTTGCATGATGCAGCCAATGCCCATTTTTACTTGGGACATTACTTTGAGACATTCACTAGCAATAGTCCATGGAAGATGCTGACATTTAGACCACATGTGAACACTTGAGATATCTTAAAGGGACCTACATCAACATGTGTCCCCTCTGTGTAAAGAGACTCTGAAAGTTTCAGGAACAAAGATTCTCTCACTTTTTGTCCTGATCCATTTATATAAAAACCTGTCTGAAAATGAGCTGATCAGATTTCGGCCACTTTATGATGTCATAACGATGTTTTGGCTTGTGTAACCATTAGCCAATCAGCAACCAAGGTAACCCCACCCCCCACCTTATCACCTGAATCTCCTCCTAGAGCACCATTGTGTTCTTTTTAACCAAATCTCTCTCAGAGGGGCGTGGGGAGGGGCTCCTTATTTTCATCTAAAGTAAAAGACAGAGAATCAGCACTTTTGAAACAGGGCTGAAACAGAGGGGATTATGGGATGCTGCAATTATCTGTTTGGTGCTTGGAGCCAAACACTTCAGAGACACGTTTTGTATACATCTGAGAGCTATAATATATTGATGAAAAACAGTATAATAGGAGACCATTAAATGGTTCAACCCAGTGGGACAATTGGTTGCTGCAGCCCAAATGACCTTCATGTTGGATTTTTTAGACCAATACTGACGGATTATTAAGAAGTTTAAAGTATGAATCAAAGATACATCTTACGGTTGACCAATACATTCGTCTTTACCCTCTGGTAGAAAAACCCCAGATCAATGAGTAGGAGCAGCACTGGAAACACAATGTGCGACCCTCTGGCTGCTGCCTCTGTTTTCTTTCTCCCTTCAGGTCCTGTTAGGCAGAGATTGTTCTGGACAGTCCATCCAGAATAAATGTAGGACCAGCCGTCCACATTCCTCCTCTCTCTCCCTCTCTCTCTCTCAAGCCATTGCTGACTTGCAGCAGCACAACTTTACTTTTGTTTGGTTCAGTTACAACCATTCACTAGCTAACACTACTGATTTAACATTTCATACAATTGTAAAAAAGTGTTCTTACAATTTCGTTATTATATAGAATTATTCAATCTTGCACTCCATTTTCTTAATTTGGTGGAGGTAATTTCTTAAACATTTCTGTTCTGTAACTGTACTGCAAAGAAATACATAGATGATGATATATTGCAAATCAAATTAACCTTATTTTAGCTAATTTATTTAGATTACTGCAGTGTTTAAACATTACATATAGTTGATTATTGGACTGTTCAATTTAAAAATGAACAATTTAAAAGATTAAACCAATACTACTTGTATAAGTTGCAGCACAAGAAAAAGTATGATGCAAGTAAAAATAACAAAAAAAGCAGTAACAGCAATTGCAATGAATATCACTTACAATAGTTAACTTATATACTGTACATTGTTTCAACCACTCTGATTGCAAGACCTAAGCTATGAAAAACATAATTGCATTCATGAACACAGAACAGTAAATACTGTTGGGTTCCACCAAAAATACTTAAATTAAGAAAGCCACAGATTCCATTCAAATGTTTTCAAGGTGCGATAAGTTTGATATGTACTGCTCCAGAACACAATCTGACTCTACTATACCTGAAGGGGTTTCTGATCAATACTAATAACTCTCACTTCACAAGGTGCGATGTCTTTTCAAAACAAAAGCTTTCTGCTCACTGGAATATTAAACGGGTGCTTTACAATGCGTGTCAGTTACAGGCCACAATAATGCAAACACAGGCGATACGTGGAGACATGTTGTCAATGATGTGATTCCTGCTGAGCAAAAGAAGTTGATTACAACTGTAGATCACTTATTGGCCCTTTGGAAAATGTGATGTAGTTTAGTCAGTGTTCCTTTTCAAATGAATATTAAATTAAGTACACTAACACAAGAAGATAAAACTTAATAAGCCCATATACAACTATAATTCCAAGGACGTTTAATTTTAAGGAAAGCCGCGCAACATTGATCTCGTTGCTCATTTAGCAGCCATATCAGACAAGTATCTGATATCAAATTTCAGTTTCCTGTTAGCACTTCAAATATATGCCCAGCTTGAGATTCCATTAAATTGACACCTGATACACATAACCCTCACTCAAAATCCACATCTCAGCTTTCTGGAGATATCTTTGTGTTGATTTTAGATAGTTGCTTATGAAATGCAAGAAAGAGCCTGTATCAATTTCATTTTAATCAATATGGTGAGAGGCAGCAGAAGGCTTTGCCTCTAAATGGGTGTAGCTGTAAAGTTGTATTCCACAGTTAGAGTTTGAAGCGGTTATTTTTATCTGTTACTAGCTCTCGGTTAAAAAAGGGACCCTTATTTAAAGGGGGCCTATCATGCAAAATGCACTTTTTGATGTCTTTTATACATAAATATGTGTCCCTGGTGTGTCAGGGATAGGGATGGGTATCGTCTGAAATGTATCGATTCCAATTCCGCTAATAGATTCCGGTTCTTATCGATTCCCCGTTTTGATTCCAAAATTCTGAAAGAAAGAGGTCAAACGTTTAGATCAGGGGTTCCCAAAGTGGGGGTCGCGAGACCCCGAGTGGGGGTAGCGAGATGATTACAAAATTAAAATGGAAAATTAAAAAATTAAAAAATTAATTAAAAAAAATTGATACATTTGTTTTAATAAATTGGGGGGGAGGGGCTGTTAGACGCTCGAGATTTGTCGGGGGTGGGGGGAGGCGCTCGTGAATTGTTTTTACGGAAACAGAGGGGTTTTAGGTTGCCATAAGGCTGTTGACGGTCTTATTATCTGGCTGCATCCATTGGTTGGTTTTGTGGCACATTTGTAACGCTGTGCCAACTTGGGCAAGCATGCAGGCAAATTTGAGGAGCGCACACAGGGTGGAGTGAGGTTGAGCGATGGAGAGAAAGGGAGAGAGAGAGATTGAGCGAGGCAGATAGCGTGTGCAACGGTCTGCTTGCGCACAGAGCCGGAGTTTGTGAGAGAGCCGGNGGGAAGGATTAAAATTAAAGTAAAACATGAGCTTTGGAAAATTACTATTGAAAATTGGTTGGAGTGACACGATCATGTTCATGCAGCTTTGTAGTAGATAACATTACACAATATGAATCTCTTGCTTTAAGATTTAATTTATTTTCACACCACAGTGTCCACATTATTGAAATTGGAAGGGACCTATTGATGCAAATCAGTTGTTCATGTCTGTTATACATAAACATGTGTCCCTCTGGGTGTAAAGAGATTTCTTGAAGTTCAGGGGAAAAAGATTCTCTCTCTTTCTTGCTCCCGATCCATTTATATAAAAAACCTGTCTGGAAAATGAGGCTGATCAGATTTTGGCCGACTTATGTCATAACGGAATGGTTTTGCGCTTGTGCTAACCCATTAGCCAATAACCAGGCCAAGGTAACACCCGCCCGCCTTATCACCTGAATCTCCTCCTAGAGCTACTATTTGTGTTAATTTTTAACCAAATATCTCTCAGAGGGGCGTGGGGAGTGGCTCCTTATTTTCATCTAAAGTAAAAGATAGAGAATGAGCACTTTTGAAACAGGGCTGAAACAGAGCGGTTTATGGGATGCTGCAATCAGGGTAGGAATTTCACGGCGGCTATGATGGCCATGGCCGTCGTTGCCAGTCGGTCTGGCCGTTAAGCCCCGAAAATAATTGTACGTCCTACGGCCACAGTGGCCTTTGTGCCCCTCACACTGTTAATATATCGAAGTTGCTTTAAAAGCGTCAAAGCAGTGGTCTGGTCTCTGAACTGCATTATGCTGCGTTCACGCCGGACGCTCTAATCGCTCTAGTCTCAACGCAGCTGTAAGCTGTGTTTACTCCTGTCATTAGGCGCGTTCACACCGGAGTACTTATCCCCGTACTTTTCCCGTTTAGTTCCGATGGTGCCTGGAATTCTGCGTTCACACCAAAAAGAGTACTTAGTTCCGAGAACTTTTACCCCCATTGATAGTGCCTGCTAGAGAGGTGGTACTATCCTGGGGAGAAAAAAGTACCAATTTCGATTGGCTGGGCGAATTGCAAACCACGCCCGTAAAACCCCTAGGAAAAGTTTTGTGAAACCGCCATTGTATTTGCTGGCATTAGCATTATTAGCATTAGCCCCGCGCACCAACGGAGAGAGAATAATTTATGGCAACACAAAAAAAAACATGGCAGCGGTGGAGTGATGAGGTGTCGGCGTTCTGGCCAGGGACTTCGGGTGGCAGTATTCGCCGTGAAGTTTTTTGCGGCCTGCCAGTAAACCCAAAGCAGAAGAAGAAGAAGTGATGTCAGCGGCTTCATTTGCGTAATCTTCCCTCAGGGAAAAGT
>NW_011353620.1:83197-92129 GCF_000735185.1 Notothenia coriiceps | reverse complement strand
TTTAAAATGGATATTAGCCGGCTTAAGGTTGTAGTGACGTGTTTGTTTCAGGCTCACTTACCCGCTAGTCTGCACAGAGCCTCCTCGTTTTCAATCGACACTATTCCCATAGTTAGATCAGCCAAGTCAAACAGGGATGGCAAAGGCAGACAATGGCCCAGGCCACACCTTCAATTTGACCCTAAACGCAACACGCAGTTTTGTGGCGGCAAATCAGGGGCAAGAGTGTAAAGGATGTTTAAGTAGGCGGGAGATTTCGGCCTTAACTTTGACTACAGCTTTTTTTTTGTATAGCCTACGTGGTAACCAGTTATCATAGATGACGATACCAGGGGTCGGCAACCTTTTTCGATATGAAAGTGCGCATTTGATTAAAAAAAAATGTGATCAGTGTGCCGCGTCGATCGGTGAACGGTCAACGGCGGGGGGGTGAAGAGCTTGACGCTCGTAAACTGTCAACCAGGAGAGGGCGGGGGGAACTCACCTGCGTGAAAGCAGTGTGTGGACCTCTTTCACCTGTCAGCGCGACTTACACGATGCGGTTTAAACAAATTTAAATAATTGGTTTAAACGGCATGATAATAATAATGACGACCGTCTGTTCTGTGATTCTCCAGAACACACAGATGGCCAGTCCGCCCCTGTGTAGCATATTATTTTCGATGAGAGATGAGCAGATCGTCACTGGGCTTTCAACTAAAGACACAGACGCGTGCATGGCTTCCTTCTGCAGGTAACGGGGAGACGCGCTCTGGCGGCGGTCTCGTTCAGGATCCGAAAATATTTGTTTTATACATTTACACACTTATTCCTAGCGTACCACTGGTTACGGTGGCACGCGTGCCAGGGGTTGCCGACCCCTGACTTATACCAACATCAGGCTTCTTCTACAAATTAAAACACTGAAGGCTCAATTTTGATTATTGCTGTCTCAGTAGCATCTGAGGAATGCTGCTCGTGCATTTATAGTTTCTGGGTCCCCTGCAGCACTTCAATTTCAATCCAGTGAATTATCCAGGTTCTTTCTTCCTTTATCATTTGCACTAACTGATTATATAGATGTCGCTTTTGTGGAAAGTATGAGTGGGCGATGTGAATAAGTCCCCCATTGTGGTAAATGTTATATTATACCACGCTTCCATATATCATGGTATAGAGAATTGTCAGGAAAATCAATTGAGACATTCTTTATTAATAAAAAAGGTGCCCGTTTCTAGAAAATCTAACTAATAAAATAGATGAATAATGATAGTTGTTTATATACATTCCCATAATTATACCATACTGACATATTAAAAATACAACAGCTACCATAGTGAATACATTATAGCGACATTTCTGAAAATAAAACTAATATTTATTTCCATTTCTCAACCCTATACCCTATTCTTTTTATTAACCATCAGATATAAGATATCTTAAATTGTATTTAAGATATCTTAATTGCATTTATTATTTGTGCATAAGAATAAAACATTGAAAAATAAGGACATTAGAAGCTCTTTACTTTGAGATGTTGTGATGCTTTTTACTGTAGTGATTTTCTGCTCACAGCTCAAACGAAGAAAGAAAGGAACCCATGAAGAGAATGTTCTGGATATTTTTGTAATGGTGCTTGATTGTTGTCCTTCAGAAAGCTGCAGGAATATTGAAAGCTATAACCATGGGGAGCTCTCAGCTGGTCAGGCTGCGGGTAAGTGAAAAGAAAACACTTAATAAGAACTAATGGGCATTTATATACACCGTTTCATAATAATTTACCTTCCTCATAACGGTCACAGCAAGTAGAAAGTATTTAATATGCTGTTTTCCACATGCCTGCACCCACGCAGACATTATTTTCTATTATGTTTCCTACATCGTGAGGCTCCGTTTGGGTATGCCACAATAAGCATTGTGCTGGAAAGATACCAAATCATCTCTCCAAAGAGTGGTTGCAGCGTTACATGCCTGCTTCTACATGCTACTGTCTTTAACAAACAGGCCACACAATCTCCTGCTATTACTGCAGACGCCCAAAAGGTTCAAATACATTACCCTTTTGGGAGAATGGCAATAAATTACTCTTAGCAGATGCTGGCAGGAAATTCTATTGAGTTGTTGGAGCCCATAGCTGTTAGCAGCATACGGGTTGTGACTAGGTTTTAAAAATGGGGTCAGAAAGAGAGTTGTATACACTGTATGGGTATTCATTTATTTCATAGAGCCCTTTGATAGCCACGTGGTAACTGCACCGGCCACATTACCTCAACTTTGCCAGCATGATTCAAGTCTAGGATAACCACTTCTCTCCCCCATTTTCATTCCAGTCTGCCCCTTCACTCTGAGTTTCAAAAATGCCAAACGAGCAGTTTTTTCACCGCCAAATTAACATTTGTAGTTACAATGTACTTTATGGATGGCATTTTAACATTAAACTGAGGTATTTCATATGAAGTGCTGCACAAATCAATTTTTTAAATGAACAATTGCTCAAATGTTTATTTGTAATTTAAAAATCTGACAATCACCCAGGATAGCGGGTTCCTGTAAGCTTTACAAAATATGTTAGCATCATTTGCTGCAGGCAGCTGTGTTCAGTAAAAAAACACAGATAAACTCACTGAAGGCGTACACGGCGCAGAACAAAAGATCAGAGTCAGTGAGCGACTAGCTGGTGAACACACAGGAGCATTCGGGTGTTTACTCAGAAGTTGGCAGCGGAAAAGGAGAGTGTATAGTCGAGTTACACTCATTGTGATACCAGAAGCTAGACTCCAAATGTAATGTATAATACCATTGCTCTGCGTCTGCTAAATGTGTTAAAAGTAAGTTGTTTGGCACCACTTCAGCCAAGACAACTTTAAAAAGAAACAGGTGTCAATTTGTGTTTTTCAGCTTGTTGTGGCATGTCCCTGCAATTTCGAGAGGTTGTTATGATTGCATAGGTTTAATCTAATTACAGCACATTGTAGACGAAGATGTGTTTAATTATTTGTTGGCAGATTTAAGAACCTGAACAAGGTTAGATACTGGTATTAAGGCAACTTTTGTAGATACCCAAAATTGATCAGTGGTCCAAGTATGTCAGGGGATTACTTTTGGCAAGCTAGCCCTCAGTGTCCACTTTGTAATGGGGCAGTGACGATAAGCTTGGAAAACAGATTTATCTCCAATGGAACAGTGGAAATAACACAAATCAGCCACATTCATTTCCCTTGAGACAGGTTTGCTGTATAAATGTTTTCAGTTTGACAGTCACTGCGACCTCCAATATGACGACCAGGCGACAGACTCGCTGTGACTCCTTTGCAACTCATGACAGATAGCTGAGAGCAATTCGTCCAAATATCAAGCTACTTAGGGAAAAGTATCCAGTAGAGAGGCACAGGACTTCATGAATCAAACGCTGACAAATTGAAAAGGTCAGAACCTGAACCAAAAACAATCATTATGCCATCAACTCTTTTCATGGGCATAACAAGAGCTGACAGTTTTTTACCCTTTAAACACAAAATATGATAATGATTCCCTGTGAATAGAGCTGGTACTCAGGTTTTTAATGTGAGTATTTTAGAGCCACATTACAGCGGCGTGTTGAATGTCTGACTACTGCTGTTGAGGCGGGGGGTTATAGAAGTGGCAGACGGTGGTATTGGTAATTTAGACTTTGATAAGGGGCACAAATGAACATTCACACTGAGCCCTGAAATTAAATATCCGGACACATTCAAGGACCTATGATCTTCCAAATGCCCCCTACTATTAGCAGTTACAAAAGTCCTTTGTTTAGTGTTCACAAAATGACCTCGAGAAAAAAACAAAAACAGATGTCTTTCAATTTAAAAGTGTTCAGATTGAAAAAAGAAACCCATCCGAGGCCTTCTGGAAACCGTGCAATGGATTTGGCACATGCACAACGTTGCTTTTCTCCGGTTAGAGCTTAAACAATCATCCATTAAACGGAAAATATTTCACAGCAGGCTGAAGGGCTTTAGCGATGTCTCATTACAGTCATCACTTTGTTTTCTTTTCTCCAATCCATTATTTGATAAGGAATTTGAGTCACATTACTTCGGTCAATACAGCCTGTTTAAACAGCTGGTTCCTATGGACTGTTAATGAGTGAAGCTGGTGTAGGAACACGCTCCTCATTCAATGGATGTATTGATGCGTTAAAGAGGGATATGAGAACATTTCAAGGAGGATTACCATGTGTTTTTCCTGCAGTTTGTATACAGTAAATATTTAATGTTATGCATCTCTAAATGTCAACTTTGCAATTATCTCGGCCTTGATGCATTTTATGTTTAATCAGATGGTTTCAAATGTTCATCCATCGCACTGTATTTTCTTCCTCAACCCATACATGCACTGGAAATCGGAAAACAGTCACTTTTAGGGCTTTTTTTACAGCCCAGTAAGAAAAATCACTGCTAATGAGCATCTACATATTTATGGTCTGCAGCCTTGTTGGTACTGTACAAAAAGAAATTGCAATATTATGTTCATTTCTCTACTCGTCTAATAAGCAGTCGCATCAACATAATTGTGTCCAGAGGTTATCTAATCATTCTGTGGGATTACTGATTGTGTCATGTATTCATATTAAGTTTGGGACTGAAAAACAGTCCATCTCCATAAACAGTTGCAGCCATGTTTAATAATGTTTTCCTCATTATAATAAGAGCTGCAGGGTGTTTGGTTCTGCAACAGCTCACATAATGCCGTTTTAACTTCCTAATGTTTTTTTATCTAATTTTGAGAGTGCTCAGTAGGAGGACTTCTGAAAGGGAGTCACTTGAGTTTTCCCTGCTTGTGATTAGTGAACAACATTGCAGAGTGCTTCAAAGCCTGTATTTTTTTCGTATGTTCTCAACAAATGACAAAATATTCACTTTATTTGCCTGTATAGTCCAAAAGATTATGCAGGAGTTTTCCTCTTTGCTGTAACTGAATATTTAAAATCCCTAAATGAGTTCCAGCATTTCTGAAAAATCGCTGCTGCTTGCAGATTAATTTTACAAATTTGATTGACAAAGCTGTAATGTAAAATACTTTTGTTCTGATCCATTTTGTCAGACTCAAACAACCTCAGGCATTTTTGATGAAAAGGTAAATGGGAACAGTAGGTATGAAGGTACTTAATTAATTTTTGCTAGGGGCATGTGGTGTAAAATTGCATTTCATCTTTCCTTCCTTGCTCTCTTCCTGTCATTCTACTTAATGTAGAGTTCAAGCTTGAGTGATTCTGTATTAGTGTTATTATGATTACAGGCCAAGTTAATCTCCTCTTTAATATTTCACAACCTCCCATCAGAGAATCAGACATAACTAATTCTGATGATCGCTGCAAATGTGATGTTTTCTGAATTTGGCTTAATGTTGTGTGAAAGCAGCCGTCTCGATGCTAATGGCTCAAGACAACTCGAGTGGACAACATTGAAATGCACACGTCGACTCAGATATGTGGTGGGCAGCTGGTGAAAATAACACAGGCCATATACAGGAATACTAATATGAAGGAGCTGATTGGGGTGTTGTGGACGCTGTCATCAGCCTTCCACTTCCCTCTGCTGCATGAGGGGTCACATGGCAGCTCAGCGTAAAAGCCCCTGATTGCAACACGAGTACCTGCAGCTAAACATGACTTAAGCATGCAAGGAGACGAGTGAAAAAAACACTGGGACATTTGGAAACCTTCCTAGTATCCATGATTATCCCTCTAACCATCCAACCTCAGTGATGCTAAAAATACAAATCTAGAGATCTCTGTGTTCGTGTGTGAATACCTGCTACACTTCTCCCAGGCTCAACCTGTCAAGACCACATTTTAATGGTCTGTTCATTAGATACGACTTCACTGATTCCTCGTGGGCCGCTGAAGCATAAAACATGAAAGGAAACAGCAAGAAAGCGTAGAATGAAGAAGTACAGGGTGGATGGGCATTAAATATATACTCAGCCTATAATCTTTTCATTCCTATAGAAGGCACTAAAGCAGCTGTAAACCGGAGTCAGTGGTGAGACAACTGACAACTACACATACAGTACAATATATTATGTCCACTATATCACTTCTCATCAATGTCTTTTTATTATTATTTTTTTTTAAATTGAGTCAGGCACAATGAGTTTACATTTATACAGTCAATATTTATTTTATTTTTTTCCCCTTTCCCCCCCTCCCGGTCCTAGCTAGTAAATTAAATAACTAACTAAATAAAACAGATACATAAGTAAAGTAATTTAGAAGATAATATTAAAATAAAATGTATAGATAAGGGAAATCAATGTCTTCTTAACAATAAATGCTACAGCAATTGGTCCTGTTGGGATGTGGTTATGCTCTTTATTAACGACTAGATTAAAATGCACTATAAACACGTTTGCGTTTTCATTAACCCTTACATCATTAAAACCTTTTTCTTCTATCGTTATCTGACTCAAGAAGGTCCATCAACAGCACAATGCAGTAACATTGAAAAAGTTGCACAAAGCAAGCCAAAGCCAAGAAATGTATAAAATATGAACAATCACATAGTAGATTATTCTAGGGCTTCAGTTATCAATTGTTTTCTCGAATCATTCAAATGTCAGAAAATGTGAAAAAAGGTCAGTCAGTGTTTCTCAAAGCCCAAGAGGGCGTCTTTGAAGGTCTTGTTTTGTCCTGCAATTGTAGGCTTAAATGATCATCAAACTAGCTGGCAACTTGTCAAATAATCTTTGCAGTTTCCTACCAAAGTAGACATTTGCTCTTCCGAATTGCTTCAATCATTACCCTCATGACCCACAACTTTTCAGCCACCTCACATGGAACATATTTAATTATATATATAATACTTGTAGAGTTGATAGGCTCTCCCCACCACAATTCACTCTGCAGTGCCTTTCCACTCAAATCTTATTTCGCACCCAATCTACTTGGAGCTTGACAAAACGAACCACTGCTCTATTTCAGATGGCCCCAGCAATCAACCTAATTTGCTGCAGTGAAGACACATAAACTATGCAGAAGATTAAAAAAACTCACAAATATTCGACATGACGTTATGTAGCATAATAAGGAGATGGTAACAACATATCTAGATCAGTTTGGTTTAATGTCGCAGCAGCAGCAAAAATAATAGCACCTCAATATTTTAAATCTAATTCTGATATGCAGAATTGTAAAGCAATGTGTATCGCTTCAAGTTCTCTGTAATATTAAGCTGTGTGGTGATATTATAAACATGATTTCCTCTGCTATGCATGTGGATTGCGAGGATGCCACTATTAAATGGAAATAATTTGCTGTGTGCAAGACAATAATCGTGCTTACATCATCTATAAACCAATACTGCATAATATTAACCTCTACCAGAGAGCCAAGCGTGCAACTAATCCTTCAAAACAATGGTGATGACCTCATAAATGGGATATGTAAAGTCATTTCAATGTGGATGTTCATTCCCACTATGTAAACAAACAGCATGAAAACATCACATTGCACCTGGCAAACGACCACCAACGAGCTTAGCCCCTAGAAAGAAGGCGTTTTCATAATTAATATGAATGTGAACCAACAGAAGCAGCAGCATACAAACAGATCACAGCTGGAAAACGCCAATATATTGAAAAGGAAGATCTGATACAGCACACAAACCCAACCTAATACAGCCTGGACATCAACTGACAAAATATAATTAGCAAAAAAAGCAATTACTTAGCTTGTTGAAGTGAAGCGGTGGTCTGTGGTTCCCAGGGGAGGAGAGCCGTGTGCAGACAGCATGGACAGGAAACTCCGAACTTCCAGGGTGTAACTTCAGCAGTCAAATATGCATAATTATCTATGTATCGTTCCATTACGGCAACAAATTCAGGTTGAAAATGTCTTCTTTTTCTTTGTAAGAACTTTTGCCAATTTAAATGACTAAGCTAAGTTAACTTCCTCAATAGTCCAGCAGATATGTGAAATATCTGAAAGAATTGTGCTTTTGATGATAAAAGCATGACATTTGTCACACTGTTTGAGCATGCTCTAAGGAAGATTTTTGGCTATAGGGCCATCGCAAATTTGTCCAATGGCGCCAATGGCGGCCATTTTCAAAATGGCCGCCATTGGTTGTTATTTTACCAGTAGTTTAGGATCTAGACCACCTAGGATCTTGATTCTGGTGGCTAATCCTACATTTTCAAGGATGGGGAATGCATTGGTACTATTTACAACATGATAGAATGTAGTTAACTATATGTATCTGGTATTCAGGGAATAAAATATACAGTAAACCATTAACATATTTATTATGGTGAAGTCATACATGTTACATAATATATATGAAATATTACAGGTTTTCAACTAAATGCAGACTTAGTTCTGAAAACACAGTCCACCACAGTGGCAAATGGCACTGCACTGAATTGCTGCCTTGACACATTTGCATTGTCCACTGCACCCCTTTTTGCATCCACAGCGGAGGAGTTCACAATAAGCCTGGTAATGTGGTCCAGTAAACTTCCCATCCACCTGTGGCCTTCCTCTTCCACCCCCAGTCATCTGGGGATGGGAGTTCAGGGACTGCAAACATCATCTGTCCCCAGCAGTGGCCAGCTTGGAAAGCAGCTCTCTTTGTGCTGAATCGATGCTGCTTGTGTTTGGGGGAATCCTTCCATTGTTCTACCTTTCTGGGTGAAGAGCTGCTTGCGTGCCTGATTGACTGACTCCTGGCTGTTAGTGCGGTCATACAGCAATACCACAAATTGCTCCAGAGGCTCCATCCAGTCGTGTACGGAGTCTGGGGTGGCAGCCAAGGCACAGAAGGCTCTAGTGACATCATCAAACGTCATCCATATATCCCACGCCGTCTTCTTGCCCCTGCCACCAAAAGATGACACAGTGTCACATCCAGTAAATGCATGGAACATTGGTAATGCTATGCATCGATCTGGACCCAGTGACCTCTCTAAATCTCGA